>NC_041402.2:29759999-30059999 GCF_900747795.2 Erpetoichthys calabaricus
ATATTTATATATGTAAATAGGTGTTTTGCCCTGACATTCTTTCTCTTGTGTATAAACCCGAGTAAGCTATTATTTAAGAGGTGTGATTTTCCACATTATATAAGATGTTAAACTGTGGAATTGCACTTTATCAAAGTTATGCACAGAATTTGCAGTTGTTATAACTGAACATTTAGAATAATTTAGTTAACAGCAGTAAGTGTGACTTATTTTTATCTATTATTATTATTTTGTATTTATTAACAAAATGTGATACTAGCATAGATTTACAACCCAGCCACAGGGGATGCACAAACCAGTGTGTTTCTTCATGCCAGTCCCAAGAACGGATAAATGGGGAGGGTTGCGTCAGGAAGGGCATCCAGTGTAAAATTTTACCAAATCAATATGTGGACAACAATATAAGTTTCTATACCGGATCAGTCGAGCACCAGGTTAACAACGACCGCCACCAGTACTGTTATCCAACAGGGTGCTGGCGGAAATTGGGCTACTATTGGCAGAAGAAGGAGAAGAAGAGGGGGGAGACATGTCCAGAGGCAGAGGACGAAGGTAAAGAGAGTTGAACTGAGGGTAGGAACTTTGAATGTTGGCAGTATGACTGGTAAGAGGAGAGAATTAGGGTTAGGGTTAGGGTTATGATGGAGAGAAGGAAGGTTGATATATTGTGCTTGGATCAGAGGTGGATTCAAATTGTTCTATCATGGTGTGGATGGGAGGAGAAATGGGGTAGGAGTTATTCTGAAGGAACAGTATGTCAAGAGTGTTCTGGAGGTGAAAAGAGTGTCAGACAGAGTAATTATTATGAAGCTGGAAATTGGAGGTGTGATGATGAATGTTGTTAGTGCATATGCCCTGCAAGTTAGGTGTGCGATGGACGAGAAAAAAGATTTTTGGAGTGAGTTGGATGAAGTGATGAACAGTGTACCCAAGGGACAGAAAGTGGTGATTGGAGTGGATTTCAATGGGCATGTCGGTGAAGGGAACAGAGGAGATGAGTAGGTGATGGTTAGGTATGGTGTCAAGGAGAGGAATGAAGAAGGTCAGAGGACAGTGGATTTTGGCAAAAGGATGGACATGGCTGTGGTGAATACGTATTTTAAGAAGAAGGAGGAACATAAGGTGATGTACAAGAGTGGAGGAAGACGCACACAGGTAGATTACATCCTATGCAGAAGAGTCAATCTGAAGGAGATTGAAGACTGCAAAGTAGTGGCAGGGGAAGTGTAGTTAAGCAGCATAAGATGGTGGTCTGTAGGATGACGTTGGAGATCAAGAAGAGGAAGAGAGTGAGGGCAGAGCCAAGGATCAAATGGTGGAATTTGAAAAAGGAAGACTGCAAGGTTGAGTTTAGGGAGAAGGTGAGACAGGCACTGGGTGGTAGTGAAGAGTTACCAGACAGCTGGGAAACTACAGCACATGTGGAAAGGGTGACAGCAAGAAGGGTGCTTGGTGTGACATCTGGACAGAGGAAGGAGGAAAAGGAAACCTGGTGGTGGAATGAGGAAGTACAGGAGAATATACAGAGGAAGAGGATGGCAAAGAAGAAGTGTGATAGTCAGAGAGATGCAGAAAGTAGACAAGAGTACAAGGAGATAAGGCACAAGGTGAAGAGAGAGGTGGCGAAGGCTAAAGAAAAGGCGTATGATGAGTTGTATAAGAGGATGGACACTAAGGAGGGAGAAAAGGACCTGTACCGATTGGCTAGACAGAGGGGCCGAGCTGGGAAAGATGTGTAGCAGGTTAGGGTGATAAAGGACAAAGATGGAAATGTACTCACAAGCGAGGAGAGTGTGTTGAGCAGATGGAAAGAGTACTTTGAGAGGCTGATGAATGAAGAGAACGAGAGGAAGTACAACAGATTAGCAAGGAGGAAGTAAAGACAGCTATGAAGAGGATGAAGAATGGAAAAGCCGTTGGTCCAGATAACATACCTATTGAAGCATGGACGTGTTTAGGAGAGATGGCAGTGGAGTTTTTAATCCAGATTGTTTAATGGAATCTTGGAAAGTGAGAGGATGACTGAGGAGTGGAGAAGAAGTGTACTGGTACCAATATTTAAGAATAAGGGGGATGTGCAGGACTGCAGTAACTACAGGGGGATACAATTGATGAGCCACAGCATGAAGTTATGGGAAAGAGTAGTGGAAGCTAGGTTAAGAAGTGAAGATGCTAAGATTTGCATTGGGCGTGACGAGGATGGACAGGATTAGAAATGAATACATTAGAGGGTCAGCTCAAATTAGACGGTTGGGAGACAAAGTCAGAGAGGCGAGATTGTGTTGGTTTGGACATGTACAGAGGAGAGATACTGGGTATATTGGGAGAAGAATGCTAAGGATAGAGCTGCCAGGCAAGAAAAAAAGAGGAAAGCCTAAGAGAAGGTTTATGGATATGGTGAGAGAGGACATGCAGGTGATGGGAGTAACAGAACAAGATGCAGAGGACAGAAAGATATGGGAGAAGATGATCCGCTGAGGCAACCCCTAACAGGGGCAGCCGAAAGAAGAAGGAGAAGACGATACTAGCACAGATTTACGATGGCAGAGTTTAAACCGTTACATACATAGAAGCTGAAGTTAGTTGGTGGGTGACATATATTATATTATATTATGCTATTATTATATTATGTTCAAGCAAATTATAGATAAAAACCCGATCTAAATCCATTAAGTAGTTCTCTCATGAATAGCGGACTGACACATAAACAGACAGACGTTGGATTTTATATATAGAGAGATTACATTATATTATATTTTACTAGCCATCCCCTGCGTCTTCGCCCACGTATTAGTGAAACAGAGCAGTGTGGAGGGCCCCGCCCAGCTCTGTACTCCTGACGTCAATCTTCCCCCTCCCCTTGGCCCACAGCCTCTGTCTCAGATTAGCACAAATATATCACTCCTGCAAGTGAACTATGATTCTTAGCGCAATAAGAGAAGTCGCAAAATCAACCAGAATGTTCAAGCAAATTATAGAAAAAAAAAGATCTAAATCCTTTAAGTAGTTCTCTCGTTCGCTAACTAA
This sequence comes from Erpetoichthys calabaricus, assembly GCF_900747795.2. Lineage (NCBI taxonomy): Eukaryota > Metazoa > Chordata > Cladistia > Polypteriformes > Polypteridae > Erpetoichthys > Erpetoichthys calabaricus. The sequence continues at coordinate 29,763,027 of NC_041402.2, forward strand.
GCGGAGTTAACCAAGGCAGACATGTGAGTGAGGAGGGCCCCGCTCACCTCCCCGCAACCCTATGAGTCTCTCTTGGATTTGCGCTAATAAATCGGTACTGTAAGCGAACTATGATACTTAGCGCCATGAGAAAGTCACAAAATCAACCGAATGTTCAAGCAAATTATAGAGAAAGACCCAATATAAATCTGTTAAGTAGTTCTCTCGTGAAAGGCGGACAGACATACAAATGGGTCTAAAAAACTATAAGAAATTTCACGCTTGGACCATGAAATTTTTAAAACAGTTTTCTTAGCGAGCACCTATGGGCTAAGGGTAATATACATTCCAAATTTCAAGTCCCAAGTCCTCATGGTTTGGGAGATTTCGTGATGAGTGAGTCAGTGGTATTTGGCTTTTATATATATTACTAGCAAAATACCCGTGCTTCGCAGCGGCAAAGTACTGCTTTAAAATTTTTATTAAGAAGATAAGTAATCCTTTTTAAACTGAGGGAAAATATACCAAAAATTATTTATTAAGGATCTCTTTGTATACCACGTTGTCAGTTCGGCCCTCTGGTTGTAATATGACCAAGTTGTGCGCTGAGCTCACTCTTGAGCATGCAACATGTTGGCCATGTGAAAAGCAATCTTGCCTCAAACACAAATGCCAGCCTTTTGTAGGGTCAGTCCCTGAGACTTATTAATTGTCATTGCGAAGCAGAGCCTTACTAGAAAATGGAGGTGTTTGAATTGAAATGGGTTTCATCGATAACTTCGCATCCAGCTTTTGAGAGTTTAAACATTCATAAACATCAAAGTGTCCACTACTCAAATCGTCACCTGTGAATCTAAGATGTTTAACAGGCATTGGCGGTTGTCCAAAGGTGTAAAATATTTGGCCATTTCGGTACATTTGAAAGTGACAACTGAACAATTCAGCGGCAGCCATCAACTCACATGCAGAACCATAGGTGAAGGGCTTAAGCATTTCACTCTTATAGTGCTCCTGTGTAGTATAATTATCTCCTGTACCGTCATCAGTCCACACCTTGAACCTGTCCCAGTCATTCAATACATAAGACACAATGTTCCTCCGGATATCAAGAGTGAGCCTGATATGGCCGTGCAATATGTAACACAGAGAATGGAAAAGGCAGGTGCCACCTCCAGGCATGGAAACCACTCAGTAAGTGACAGTTCTTTGATCGATGGTGATCACCTCGATAGACATGTTAATGGGGGTACGGTTGGAACGATAAAGGAAATGGGTACCTGAACAATGTAAACTAAGTCAAAAATACCTACACAATAACTATAATCATAATAAACGAACAATAAAACAGCGGAGAAGCTGTGGATTAAATAAAAAGGCTGCAGTTATCAGCAGGGAGACGTGAATACCGTGTCAAAGCAAGGAAGGGAATGAAGAGACCGGAGCGACGGACGGCCTTATATAGGCAGGCAGCCAACTAAGTGGGAGGCGTGGGGATGGGGGACCCAACACCGCCTCACACGGCGACCGAGGTGCAGGCTATGGACATATATATGTACGTAAGTAGGATTCAGTTAGCGTTGGGAACCCGCGTACCAAATTTCTTGAAGATGGGCCCATAAGTAACAAAGACCTTTGGAAAGTTCAATATGGTGGCTGACAGTGGCGTCATACCACCAAAATAAGTACGTACATTGGTTTCGGTTAGTGCAGGGAAGCCGCCTACCAAATTTCATGAAGATGGGGCCATAAATAAGAAAGTTTAACATGGCGGACGTTGTCGACCGTTGTGACCGTTACGCATAGAATTTCGTAATGAAACCTGCTTAACTTTTGTAAGTAACCTGTAAGGAATGAGCCTGCTAAATTTCAGCCTTCTACCTACACGGTAAGTTGGAGAATTAGTGATGAGTGAGTCAGTGAGGGCTTTGCCTTTTATTAGTATAGATATTATATTTTTTTTTGTTTTTTTTTGTTCTTTATTTCGCCTTATACAATTTCTTGTATTAGGAATTTGTTAGGGCGGCACGGTGGCGCAGTGGGTAGCGCTGCTGCCTCGCAGTTGGGAGATCTGGGGACCTGGGTTCGCTTCCCGGGTCCTCCCTGTGTGGAGTTTGCATGTTCTCCCCGTGTCTGTGTGGGTTTCCTCCGGGCGCTCCGGTTTCCTCCCACAGTCCAACGACATGCAGGTTAGGTGGATTGGCGATTCTAAATTGGCCCTAGTGTGTGCTTGGTGTGTGGGTGTGTTTGTGTGTGTCCTGCGGTGGGTTGGCACCCTGCCCAGGATTGGTTCCCTGCCTTGTGCCCTGTGTTGGCTAGGATTGGCTCCAGCAGACCCCCGTGACCCTGTGTTCGGATTCAGCGGGTTGGAAAATGGATGGATGGATGGAGGAATTTGTTAGTTTTCGCATAACCCTTGGGGTCAGAGCACAGGGTCAGCCATTGTACAGCGCCCCTAGAGCAATTACAGGTTAAGGGTCTTGCTCAAGGGCCTAGCAGAGTAGGATCTCTTTTGGCAGTGACGGGGATTCGAACCGGCAACCTTCTGGATACCAGCACAGATCCTTAGCCTCAGAGCCACCATTATGCTGTTGTTAAGAATGAAATGTCCTTGTTTTGTTTAAGAACTGGATTTAAGAATAAACTGACCAGCAGATCTGAACAGTTTACTAACTTTGGTGTCTGTCTCTTTTTTTTATCTTGTATTTGACTGCCATCGCAGGTGTGTGAATAAGGAGCATCCACGTGACAATTCACAGTTAACAACTCAAAAACCAGCATCTGCTGGTTTCAAATGAGAATACACATCTGGGGACAACCTGTTAAAACACGTGTAGTGAATAGCCATGAAATCCTGTACTGCAAAGGCTGCTCCCACAGGGCTTCTTCATAAAACACCCGCCAACAATGTCTCCAGTCTGTGTGTTTTCAACCACCACTGGGGCTTCAGGGAGAGAGCAAAAGAAACTGAACATAAGACTTAATGCTGAGAGAAAATAAAATGCTAACACTCTTTTGGGTATTGTTTATTGCTAATTTCTCATTTGTATAATTTCTGGATAATGTGCATTTTTATTTATTTTATGTTGTCATTTATGTTATATTCTTATTAGAAAAAATATACAGTATTTAAAACTGTTACATACTCTGTGTAATTACATGAGGTTAAAAATTAATCATCATTCCTTTGTTCTTTTTAAATGCGGTAAATAAAGCCAAATAACTAAGTTCATTACAAGCAGGCAATCATTCAGCTTCATTCCTTTCTCTTATTTTGAAGCAACACAACATGTCGTAATATTACACTTCTAGTGCCAAATTCTACATTTATCACAACAGTCTGCATTATTTAAGGATAGGTGTCGCAGACCTAGGGTGATGTTTCCTGTTTCCCTGTCAATTTTGTTTATTTCTTCGACTGAGTGATCATGAGGTCTGAGTACATCTCATCTGTGCAGAACTTAACTTTGAGTTAACTACTTATTAAATAGACTAGCTGTACAATCCTTTGTTTTTTATTAAGCACTAATTGAGGATGATGCAACACCAAGATGAAATGGAGATGTCGTCTACTGTATTTCTACAGTTCAAGCAGCATAATAACAAACTGTTAATGTCTAATGTCCTACTGACAAGTTTGTGATAATTCGATAGACTGCGTAACCAGCTATAATAAATGTTTAAGTCAAAATGTTGCACATATAGTACGCTGCTGTGCATTTACGTTTTCAGAGAGAGTATGGTTGAGATCAATGCATCCCATTGACCGTATGGCTTATTAAAGTCACAGAGGTAAAGCAGAAAGTGTTCTCTTTGAGACTGTCAGCCAGCTGTGAACAGTTGGGTCTTCACACCTTCTTGGGCACATTCACTCTTTCTCTTCATCTAATGGTGCAGCCTGAAGTGAGCATGCGGAGGTCCCTGGGTAGGCACACTGCCTTTTGTTTCCAATCTGTATCTGATGGTGTGCATCACTTAACCATACCAGAATCATATGACGTGGGGACATGGGGTCAGGTGAGCTCCGATGGTGGAATTGCATTGGATTGGTTTATCTGTGCTAGTAGAATATCAGTCTTTACTAATTGAGGAAATTCTGCATTTGTCAGCTCAGATCCTGGCTATAGCCACCAACATTCTAACTTGACATTTTATCTTTAGCTCTTCTCATAATCTATTGCACAAAGCTGAAGAGAGTCGGCAGGTCATGTTGGGGAGTACGCACTTGTACAGCTCTTTGCCGCACCCACCACACGACGAAACAGCTCAGGATCCTGGTTGGCAACCCCCCAGGCAGACATGCGGTTCAGTCCCATTCTCCATAAATGGCCGTCTATGTGCCACAGCCAAATGTTATGTGGGCGTCCCCTTGGCCTGGACCAGCCGCTCGGGCCCTCAACAATGAGGATCCTGCAAGTGGAATCACCCTCAGGTAACACATGGCCGTAGTGTCGTAAGTGACGCTCCAAGTAATGTGCCTCATTTGGGACTCCGTTAGTAATCGCTTACTCGACACAAAGTCAGACTAGCAGTACCCAAGGACCTTCATTCTTTTTCATAGACATCAGGAGTGCCACACACCCCTTTCCAGAGACCTTATAACGCCCCCCATTCTCTTCCAATTCATCTACTGACTTCATAGGAAGAGTCATCAGAGACATGAATGTCACCGCTAAAATAAGTAAACCTTTCAAGGTGGTTGACACTCACTCTGCAGACAGACACGTTGCTGATAGCTGTGCCCAAGAGGTCACTAAAGGCCTGGAGTCTGCCAAAAGTAATAAAATAGTCACTTCTTGAATTATTATGCTGTCTCAGATACAATAATCGATTTGTGGATAAAAGTGTCTGTTTAGAGACGTGAAATCTAGTAATAAACTTAAGAAATAAAATCAAGATCCTGACTCTCTGTGGCCATAAAAGATCCCTGGGCATCCTTCATAAAGAGCAGGGTGTATCCCTATGTCCAAGCTAAACTGTCCATCACAGCCTAGTCATTCTGGCTCCCTAATCATCTCCTGTCTCTAATCTCTCTCACCCCTTCACCACCTAATAGGTATTGTGTGGTGAGTGTACTGATGAAAAAAATGGTTGCTGTTGCATCATTCGTGCTCATGCTACCCACAAGTGGTGGTTGAAGTTGTCCCCCACTCACTATGTAAAGTGCTTTGAGTAGTGAGAAAAGCGCAATGTAAATGTAAATAATTATTATTTATTACTAAATTATTATTTATTACTAAAACCCTTACTTGCTTACCTTGGCAGTGACATTCATGTCTCTGGTGACTCTTCCTATGAAGTCAGTAGACGGATTATGAGAGCATGGGGGGTCATGAGGTCGCTGGAAAGGGATATGTGGCGCTCCTGATATCTATGCAAAAGAACGAAGGTCCAAATCTTTAGAGTCCTGGTGCTTCCTGTCTTGCTATATGGTCGCGAGACATGGACGCTATCCAGTGACCTGAGACAAAGACTGGACTCCTTTGGTACTGTGTCTCTTTGGAGAGTCCTTGGTTACTGTAGGTTTGACTTTGTGTCAAATGAGTGGTTGCCCATGGAGTCCTGAATGAGCACATTACCTGCATTGTGAGGGAGCGTCAGTTACGGCACTACCGCCATGCGGCGCGTTTCCCAGAGGGTGATCCAGCTCACAGAATCCTCATTGTTGGGGACCCGAGTGGCTGGACCAGGCCAAGGGGTTGCTCACGTAACACCTGGCTGCAGCAGATAGAGGGTCATTTCTGGAGGGTGGGACTGGACTACGTGCCTGCCAGGGAGTTTGCTAACCAGGATCCCGAGCTGTTTTGTGGTGTGGTGGGTGCGGCAGCACACTGTACCAGTGCATGCTCCCCAACTTGATTTGACTTGACTAAAAACCCCACAAGAGGAGGGATGGCCGTAAACACCTAGTGTACAGAAGGGCAAATAAAGAATCCTTGTTAATAAAGGACGTATTAGAAAATAAGACAAGAATACTTTAAAGTGAAAAAGGAAGTTGCCCAAAAGTGCAATTCTACAGCAAACAAGCCCCAAAACACTAATCCAGAAATGTAATCCTTAAACAGAATCAAAAAAGTCAGAGAAACCAGAAAAATTCAAACAAAATAGCAATAATCACAATAACCCCCCTAAAAAATCACAGTGATTTCATGATTTGTTAGCTTACTGCTGGTTAGAGTGAGGGCTTGGGAGTGGAGATGTCAGGGTGGCCTCGCCTCCTGGGGCTCCAACCACAAAATACATAATTACACACATCACAGAAAATACATGAAAATCTAAAAATTAAAGACACGAAAAAGAACTGATTTAAAATGCATCACAATTCAGTGCACTACATGTCTGACAATTCTGTTATTCTGTGTAATTTTGCTCCATATCCTCTGGTTATCAGAAATTTTTAGACAAATGCAGTAAAAGAAGTCACTGGAGTTACTCGCATGTTCAGTGTGGCTGTGCTCTGTTCTGTATTTGTCGCCCATGTCGACCTAAACCTTAAAACAAAGGCAATTGAATCCACAAGTGTTTCTGCATGTTAATGTAAATGGAAATTATGTTTTCAATCTGTATGCTACTAATAATGGAATGTACAAAGAAACAGGAATGCTTTTGTCACTGAGGCCTGAGCAAAAACACATACAAGTTTATTCTGTAATGATGGAGTAAAATGATCATGTTACTGTACATACTGAAAATGATTTCATAAATGTGAATGAATGTGCATGTGGCCCATGCCTGACCGCCTAATGTTGCTTACTTAATATTTAAGTGTGACCAAAGGTGTCAAACTCTGAGCTGAAATCTAATGACATATGTCCGCTGTTGTGAATCTGTTTCTGTAAATTGACCGGGATGAACACCAAGCTGATGTATATTAAGCGACACTGAAGTTGCAGGTGTTGCAAGCGGCTGGTGGTGGGACCCAGTCGGGATGCCCGGAGAGGGGGCGACCGCCCTGGTGTCTTTGGGGACCACAGGAACAGAGCTTAGAAGCTCAACCCTATAGGGGCCCGTGGTCACCGCCAGGGGGTGCCCCGATGCCTGGAGAGCCCTGGTCCTCAGCACTTCCGCCACACCCGGAAGTGCTGGGGGGAAGACGACCAGGGACACCCAGAGTGCTTCCGGGTGCACAGCCGGCACTTCCGACACACTGGGGAGTGTCGGCAGTCACTCATTGGGAGGCACCTGGAGCACATCCGGGTGGATATAAAAGGGGCCACCTCCCTCCATTTGATGGCTGGAGTCGGGTGGTAGTAGACGGAGCTCGGAGGAGAGGAGTGGAGGTGGTCAGAAGACAGAGAAAGGCATTGTGAAGAGGCCTGGACTTTGGGGTGGTTGGTGCTGCAGCACTGGGTTGTGTGGGTCACTTATTGTGTAAATAGTGTAAATAAACGTGTATTGGGTGATAAAATCATGTCTACCTGTCTGTGTCCGGGCTGTTTCCCACACCAGGCTTACATTTTTTATGCTCTTTCAAAGTAAGGGTGTTTTAATAATCATTACGTAAGGCCGCAGAATCCCTACAATTGCTACAAGTGCAGTAATTTGCATGTGACATGATATTCAGCACTTCAAGACTGATTTGGCTGTCATTTTGCATCATCTGCTCAGTAAGTCCCAGCCAGGCCATTCACTTGGACTGGTGTACTTTACTTCTAGGCCAGGTTTACACTTCTTTGACATCTCTCTTCAGAGCAGAGCAGGGAGGTAGATGCTGCTGCCTTGGCTTCTGTAGTAGTTGCCACTGCATGCTAACTCATCAGTGTATCTGTAATCAAACAGCCATTAGATTTTTAAGTTAACTCAGGTGATAGAGAAGTGTGTCTCTGTGGTGTCAGATGAAAAGACTACATTTCCTGGTGCTGAATTTGAAATTTATTATGGAAATTTTATGTGGTAAAATACATGTTTAAAAAATAACTAAAACTGTCTTTATCATGTGCCTGCCAGTGGCAGACCTGTTTGAGCCACTGTTTGACACTTACTGGAGTGTGTGTTCCATCTGCAGGTTAGTCAAAGCACACACTTTCATTTATATTGCAACTTTCTCTGGTGAACAACATCCTAGGGTTCTTTACATAATCATACTGCTCCATAAAGAAAAAAAAATACATAGGGTGACATGGTAGCTGAGTGGCGAGCAGTCTTTTGGGTTTGAATCCCATGCCCAGCCAATGTCTGCATGAAGTCTGAAAGTTCCATCTTGTGTCTGTGAAGATTTGTCTTCTTGTACCTTTGTGTTCCTCCCACATCTCTAAATACATATCTGTTATGTATTGTATTGTATCGGTTATTTTTTGTGACTGTGACAATGAATTCACCCTGGCTAAGTGTCAATGTGTGCGTGAGTGTGCGCCTGCATTGTTGCCCAGCAATTCTTGAAATGGATTAAGCAGGCCTGAGAACGTTATCCATTTTATGATAAAGAATTTGTTATAAAGCCCAAAGTGAGTTAGCAGTAGTGTCTGAATTGGTGTCCTGACTTACAGTCCAACTCATTCACCACTAGGCTACACTGCCACCCCATTGAATTTGCTTCACCTCAAGTTCAATGGAAACACAGAAAGTGTTTGTGAATTTCTGTCAATGGAGACAGGAGAAGGAGAAACTGAACTAGTTTTGAATGGATTATAATGGAGCAATGGTCTGTTTAGTGTCGCTGAGGGCTACGAAAGAGTCTCCCCACTATACTGCACTGATTATTGTGGCCGAAAATGTGATATGAGCTGTGAGGTACTGTAGCAGCACTAAGCACTGCACCACCATGCCTCCTTGAAATAAAACTATACTCCCAATTCCACAGTACTCTGAGTCCTTTATCACTCTCTCTGTGTCTAACGGGCTTCTATCATGATGACAAAATAACACCCACAGAACCTGTGATGCAAGGGGGCAAGCAGTACATACTCAGGGGGGCTGTCCCTGTCACTGCATGATCTGCACTACATTGAGAGGAGCATAACATGCTTAATCCAGCAGTGAGGACACAACATACAATAAAACTATGCAGAACAATGAAGTATTTCCATAATGATCTCATTATGGTCAGTTAATGTGCCCCTTAAATGAAAATACTGGGAACTGTGTATCCTATAAAGTGTAATGTTGAGTGAAGTTTATTTTAAACGCATTCAAGGTGAAACTCCATCTGGAGTACCAGTCTTTCTAGTGACATCATGCATGAGTGTATATTAGATTAGATTAGATAGCACTTAATTAATCTCAAGGGGAATTCAAAGGCATATAGCAGCAGAAACATAAAAAAACAAGGATACAGACTCACAGGACAAATAATACAGCAAATCAACCAATCAATTGATAAATAAATAAATAAACTGAACAGGTACATCGGGTGGAAGCACTGAATTGCCTAAGAGCAGTGGGCAGAAAAGACCCCCCAGAGGCGCTTCTTAGTACACCATGGTGACCCATGCATGAACCAAATTGGACAGAGCCATAATGTGCAAGGTGTAGCATGCTTATTGTCGACTTGTGTGAAAGTTCTGGGTATGCATGATGTAAAATAGAGACAACGTGGTTTCCAGAAATCTGTGATGTCACTCTGGCATTACAAAGCATCATGGGGCTCTGGGAAAAAAAAAAGTTTTCCTAAATTGACCACATGGCGAATTTGCCAAACAAGGTCACCAGTAAACCAGCATATCTGAGGTGAAAAATGCTTTGGCCAGTTTCAGCAATCAGTAACGAGGTTCACCATTGGAGTATACATGCTCTCTTCATGTGTTTTTTTTATTAGAATATTAGAACATTAGAACAATATAGATGAGAACAGGCCCTTCAGCCCAACAAAGCTCACCAGTCCTATCCACTTAATTCTTTTAAAGTAACATCAAGTCGAGTTATGAAAGTCCCTAAAGTCCTCCTGTCTACCACACTACTTGGTAGCTTGTTATGTGTGTGTCTGGTTCTCTATGTAAAGAAAAACTTCCCAATTTACCCTGAACAAGTTTCCAACTGTGTTTCTGTTTTCTTGATGAACTCATTTTAAAATAACAGTCTCAATCCACTGGACTAATTTCCTTCATAATTTTCAACACTTACATCATGTCTCCTCTTAATCTTCTTTTGCTTAAACTATAAAGGCTCAGCTCTTTTAAACTTTCTTCATAACTCAACCCCTGTAGCCCTGGATTCAGCCTAGTTGCTCTTCTCTGGACTTTTTCTAGTGCTGCGATGTCCTTTTTGTAGCCTGGAGACCAAAACTGCACCCAGTACTCCAGATGAGGCCTCATCAGTGTGTTATAAAGCTTGGGCAGAACCTCCTGTGACTTGTACTCTACACATCATGGCGCTATATAACCTGACATTCTGTTAGCCTTCTTAATGGCTTCTGAATACTGTCGTGAAGTTGATAGTGTCTTGTCTACTACGACTCCTAAATCCTTCTCATAAGGTGTACTCTTGATTTTCAGACCTCCCATTGTGTATTCACACCTAACATTTTACTTCCTACATGTAATACTTTACATTTACTGACATTAAATATCATCTGACACAAATCTGCCCAAGTCTCTATGCTGACCAAGTCCTTCTGTAATGATTCAACAGATTCCAGATTATCTGACAGTCCACCTATGTTGGCATCATCTTTAAATTTAACCAGTTTGTTATTAATATATATTAAAAATAGCAGCGGCCCTAACACTGACTCTTGAGGGTTTCTTTATATCCCAGGTTCAAAATCCCAAAGATGTTTCATTTAAGTTGACAGTTAACCCAAATGTGAATGTGGATGTGTGCATGGGTGTGGCCTGCTAACATCAAGAGTCCTGTCCAGGGTGGGCTCCAGCTTGTTTCAGCCTGAACAGATGGTTTCTCTTCATGAAGCTTTAATGGAAAATCAAAGAGATGGATGGATATGTGGAATTTAATGGGACTAATTCTTGCTGAGCCCAAGGGACACCAAATTCAATCTTTGGCTCCCCATTGGATTATAATAGAAAAAGCTGGTTCTCAAAATGTATGTATATGTGTTTGTTGTTCTTTATTCTTTGAAGCACTTTGCTGTTAAAGGAGCTGTATAAAACAAACACCAGTTGAGTGACGATTATTATTACAATTTTTATTTTTACTTCTTCATCCTTCTACTCTCTTTGTTATTGCTGTGCAGTCTCTTATTTCAAGTCATAAAATGGAATCCAGATCTTTAATGTAACCAAATGAGTAGCTCATCCAAACGAGAATGTGGCCACACGTGCTGCTTACAGAAAGCGAAATGCAGTACAGAAGAAAAATGTAAAGATTACAGAGCATATCAAAAAAAAAGTGGAGAGTGGAAAAAGAGAAGAGACCTGGAAGAGCGCAGCACGACAAGATGGATTAACATTGTAATATTATACGGAGCGAGTCAGGTTTCTTCCAGTAATGAGATCAAGCAAAGGTTTTTGGCCATCACGTGGGGTCTTTGAAGATGCTGCAGTCGTTCCGACTTCGGGGTTTCTGATTTAGATCTGATTGCAGCCTTGGTTGCCGAGGTAACCAACACCAAAGAGCTCTGCATCTTGGAAATAACCAGCAACAGATGCTGCTTTGACCTCAGCTACTTCCTGGAAACACAAATTTGTCAAAATAAAAAAAAAGAAAAGACACAGAAAGATTAATGCAAGGAGGGTTCGTTTCAACTGCAGCACAAACCTTGCCTGATTCTGTATCGTGTGTTTTGAACTTGGCTCGGTTTATCCTTTTGAATCATTTTGATAAGTTTAACTAAAAGCCAGCTAGGAGCTGCCGCACAATCAGACGGCACCCCCTTGTTATTTAATTTTAATTCATCTGTCCCAATGTGCCTGGCTAGGAAGTTATCCATAATCAAAGTGCCAGGAGCGCCTGACGTGTTTATTTAATTTTCTTCGCTTCTCTTGCCATGTGGTAGCTCAGATCATTTGGTCTTCTGTGATATGTTCAGTGGTGGCGAGGACTTGCTTTCTTTCAGTTTTTCCAGGACTGCACTTTGTAACTCATCACATCCAAGTTTTTGTGGTGTTGGTGCAAACGAATGTCATGAACACATCGATTACAATGTCAAAAGCGAGGCCATTAAAGTAATGAATCAAAACCTGACAAAGCCTCCTTTAAAGAGCTGCAGATTTGCAGGAGTCGCAGAAAACACAAATAATGTAAACTGAAAGGAATATCGTCTGTGCGTGTGAAGTGACTTGGCATTTCTGAATTGACCCTGTCTGAGTGGGCCCTGCGATGAACTGACACGATATCCAGGGCTGGATTTGAAATAACTGAGTTTTACAATGCCGTTTGTGTTGTAAGGGCATCTCGATGGCACAGGGCTGCTTCGTGGCGCTGGGCAGGTGGGCTTGCACCACCACCATCTACTCAAAGCACCATGATGTTCCAGCAATGATGGATGGATTAAAAGCCAGAAGTCTGTATGACCATCAGCATCAAGATAGATAGATAGATAGATAGATAGATAGATAGATAGATAGATAGATAGATAGATAGATAGATAGATAGATAGATACTTTATTAATCCCAATGGGAAATTCACAAGTGATTGTGGCCTGGAACCCCTACAGATTTTATTTGTTTCTCCAGCTTTCTGGAGTTTTTTTTGTTTTTTCTGTCCACCCTGGCCATCGGTCCTTACTCCTTTTCTATATTAACTAATGTTGTCTTATTTTAATTTCTTATTTTGTCTTTTATTTTTCTTTTCTTCATTATGTAAAGCACTTTGAGCTACTTTTTGTATGAAAATGTGCTATATAAATAAATGTTGTTGTTGTTGGTAACTTTGATCACTTTATGTGTCAGTTTTGCACTTTGGATCTAAGGATCTATAGGCTGGTAATCTTAACATGGTAAAATTAATAGAAAGAATTATTAAGGAAAGATTGAGTCGCATATGGCAAGAGCAGAAGTATAAGTAGTCAGCATGGGTTCTAAGGGGAGGAGGGCAATGTACTAATATGCTGCGATTCTACAAGGAAGCAATGAAAGCTATTATAGGAAAGGTTCATGTGATATCATTTATCTTGATTTTACGACAACATTTGATAAGGTCCCATCAAACTAAAATAAGTGGGAGTTCATGATGTAGTATGAAGATGGATGGGTGTAAAAGTGGCTCAAACACAGGAAGCAGAGGGTGATGGTGCAAGGGACCCTGTCAGAATTAGGAGATCTTCGAAGTGGTAGATCCTTAAAGATACAGGGATACCAGGTCATCTCATCTGACTCATGATGATCCCATACCCGGCACAAAAAGGAACTGTTAGAACTGAACATGGGACATCAAACTAGATCAAGAACTGGAAATGAGTATGACAAGGTTTTACATCTTGTTGTGGAAAAAACTTTCCTCCTTCTTCAAAGAATACAGTCATGGAGCCGTGATGAGAATGTAGAGCATTTTTTATTTACATAGTTATGTACAAATGTCTCAGTCCATGGAGTGACCAATCAATTAAACAATTCATCTGCTTTTATACTTTTTCTAATTACTGTAACGTCATATAATACATCACGTCATCTGACTCTTAATATGCAGAACTTTATCACCTGCTCCAATTAACTAATGCCACCAAATAATTTCTGACTCATGTCGATTCTCCCATTATTCTGAGCACCCCTTTGTTAAGAGGGATGTTTTGCAGATAGTTGTTTTCATCTTAGCACCACTTCATAGGTGGGAGGTATAGGCTTTCCCATCAGTTTATCCCCACTTTCAGGAGGGATGTTTGTTACTCATTTACCTCACTGTTAGCTTCTATAAAGTAAGGCAGAGACCTCTTCTACTTTCAGCTTTAAGTTGCATTTAGTTAACCATTGAATTACACATAATCCTTTTTTCCTTGTGTTTACTAATTCATTCTGTTTTAGCTTCACATATACAGTATACTTGAAATAAATTGTAAAAGACTATTATATTATAACTAAAAATTCCTTAAATATCACCCTACTTATTTAACCAATGTGAAGTAAATCATGTGAAATGCTGGTCTGTGGATCTCAGAAGCTGAAATCAAAATATCAACAGCCATAGAAATGCAGATGACATCACTCTAATGGCTGAAAGTGAGGAGGATTTGAAGAGGCTTTTGATGAAAGTGAAAGTAGAAATTGCCAAAGCTGGCCTGCTGTTCATCATCAAGAAAACCAAAAGTATGTCAACCAGCCCTGTGAATTATTTATTAATGGAAGTAGGGGATATGGAAGCAGTAACAGATTTTGTTATCCATGGCTCCAAGATTTCTGTAGATGGAGATTGAACCCAGGAAGTTAAACTGGGATGGACAGCTATGGGAAATTTACACAAGACACTAAAGAGCAGGGACCTCACACTGTCAACAAAGGTCTATATTGTTAAAGCGGCGGTTTTCCGGTAGTGACGTATGGCTGTGAGAGTTGGACTATCACTGAAGATGAGCATGAAAGAATCTATGCCCTTGAACCTTAGAGCTGGAGAAAACTGATGAGAGATCCTTGGACAGCAAGACGATCCAACAAGTCAACACCTGGTGAAATGGAACCAGACTTCTCATAGGAAGGCTCAACTGTCATTGTTTAGATAGCATTGCTGAGAAAAAGCATATGATTTTGAAGGAACTCAGAGAAGTAGTTTCAGATAGAAAGACTTGGGGTTCTAAACTCTATCAGGGCACAAAGAGAAGGACTTGACTTAACAATTATAAAACAACAAAAGTTTTGTCCAACAGGGATCAGTGCTAAAGCCACTGCCCTTTTGTTTTATATACAGTATAGTATAAATAATAAGTTGGTTAAGTTCTGCTATACTCATATAGTAGCATCACACTGCACTAGTTGCTCCAATTTGGCAAAATTGACTTTTTTTTATAGACTCATTTTCAGTTGGCTTTGAAGTTGCTTATCTACACCATGGAATGCCAGCTCATTCTGTTAGTGACTCAACCCCAGGCTGAGGCAACTTGTCAGTTTTATTAATACATATATAAAATATACTGTATGTATATATGGATTGTAATAGAAAAGAGTCAGAGGCAGAAAAAGGTTTGGAGATGGCCACTCCATATACTGAAAAAAGCAGGTGGTGAAAATGACAAACACGTCTTCACAAAATGGACTTCAAAATGGAACTGGTTAACAGTAAGAGATGGAGTTTCAGGAAGCCGGAAAAGGAAGTGATGTCTGTAGAGTTGGGTTCTGGACTGGGTAGAACATTATTATCTGGAGCCAGAAATGACATCATCGGAGGGAGGAACAGAGGCGGAGCTACTGGGAGGTATGGTCTTCAGTCAGTCTGCAGAGGGTCAAAAGGAGAGAGTATTAGAAGGCAGTGCCAACCTCTGGTGTGGCTGAGAAATGACACTATTTGATCCTGTAAATCTCCCATGTGCATGTGTGTGACAATATATATAAATATTATATACTGTATATATATAAGTAGGCTTACAATTGTTTCTATAGAAAAACACATACAGGTTATGATTATTATAATAGCTTTACTAACTTAACTAACTCAACAGAATGTCACAATGGCATAGTGCTCTTGGGTGCAATCTCATAAGTGCTCAAATTGCTGGCCTTTATTATTTGCACATTCTTGAAGTCTACTTGCTAATAACAATACAAATAAGAAGAAGAGAAATAATACAAATAAATAATACAATAATTCTTAAATCAATAATAATAAACTCTGTGTTTTGTGTACTCACAACTGTAAACCTGCTTTTGCCCACCCCTGTATATATATATACTGTATATATATATATATATATATATATATATATATATATATATATATGTATATCTTATATATAAACATCTATGTGTGGAAGTGTGTGCGTCTGTCTGTCCGGCCCGTAAGTGCGAGGCCACAGCTTGAAGCTCAAAGAGCCGGCAAGACGGCCCCAAATTAATGAGTTAGAAGAAGAAAGAAGAACGAGGCTACAGCATGAAGATGAAAGAAAGCGTCTCCCTCGCCAAAGTGAAACCGCTGAGGAATGACAAATGAGAGAGAAACTCGCTTAGCCGCTGATAGACAAGGGGGGTGAGCACGTCCACAAAACAAAACCACCGACTCTGCATTTCAATTTTTTTTTCTGAATACTTCAGTAGTATCTATGAGTCTGGGTTTTTAACAGCACAGGCTAACACAGCTAGTATGTATACTGTATACAGTTTATATATATATATATATATATATATATATATATATATATATATATATATATATATGTAGAGAGAGAGAGAGAGAGAGAAAGAGAGAGTAAAAGATGAGACTGACAAACTATAATTAAATGAGGAAAAGAACAAAAAGCATGTAACAAACTGCAGAGACGGACACCGGTGAATGGACATCCTAAGTGATGTCAACGATGGAGTGGCCATCAATCTTTTGTTCTGCACAGGAAGGAGAGGAGAAGGCATTAGAAAATAGCGTCAACCCCTGACCCTATGGGTAATTGCCCTTAGCAAAGCCTTTAAGCTGTCTCCCATTTGCATGCAATGCATATTGTGATGGAGGGCATGCATGCACTAGTGTCCCTGTTGGGTTATGTTCTGATCCTTTACCTGTCTGGAAGGCCATGGCACTGAGTGGGAACAAAGAAGGGCAAATGTTCACTGCCCTTGCCAGAAGACTGATAGTCTGAGGGGCAGAGCACTTGGGATGGGATTCGATTGTTGTTAACTAAGGGCTGCATAAATATAATTTGATAAACATTTCTTAAAATTCTTTAAGTTAATTGCTCTCTTGATAAAGTTGTTTAGGTGATTGACATAGCTGACAAATTATTGTTAAAATATCAATTTACAATGAAAGAGTTGAATATCTACCTTAGATTTAAAAAAATCCCATGGTTGAGCCAGGCCTCTTTTGAACCTACTTATTCCAGTTCAGGGTATCCAAGGCTATTGTAGCAACACCAGATGCAAACCAAGTTCTTGATAATTAAACAGTATCTGGGAATAAGTGCATATGGGCGATGATAGCTCAAACTATTAACAATAAATGACAATATTGGCAACTAGTAAACTCAAAAAATCAATCCACATGTGAATTATCTTTATTCTGCTGTGCCTGGGAAATAATTATAATTATGATAAAAAAAAATTAAGACAGCCTACAGAGACTTATTATCATGAAAGTACTGCAAGTGGTTCAATGCAGGTGCACTATATAAATATGTATAACTAGCACAGAGAAATTCCCATCTAATAAAATGGGCACCATGGTACAATGGTGAGCCTGTCTGTTTTGATCATGTCACACATTCAGGAAATTCTGCTCACCGGGTGGGTATGCTGGACCTTACGTCCCTCTTTCTTTGTGGGTCTTGCTGCCCTCTTGTGGACAATGGTCAACATTACTTCAAGCCATGGATGGATGCCTGACATTTTGTCATTTTATGTTTGTAGAGATGGTACAGCAGGAGCCAAAGTATGCTATGAGAAGTAAAAACTTGATTCCACTGGTATGTTGTCCACTATAGTGCATTGAGCATTGGAACCAGCTAAGGCCGATATTACATAAAATATATTTGTGTATACTTGACATTAAATATAGGTTAAAATGGCAGCATCAAAGAGTGCATAATGTTTCATTGTTTTCAGAATTTTAATTGCCTACCTATGGCGTGAGAAATTAGTCAATATGAAGAGCATAGCTAAGAAGCAGTAAAATAATAACAACAACAACTAATTTCTTACACAGCCCAAAATCACACATAGAATGTCTCCATGTTGTTTAGCAGGCCCTGTTTTTTTGACAACTCCCCCCAGCCTTGACTTTCTAAGAAGACAAGAACCCCCCCCCCCCCCAAAAAAAAACCCTTGTAGGATTGGGTGTGCAATGGATGTCAAAAAATGGGCTGAATGAAACACACCAAACAGAACACAAGTAATCGTCTCCACTGAGCCAGATGGCCAACCTTTTATGCCCACCTCAGTAATACAATACAACAGTCCAAAATACTTTGCTCTTGCAAAGCATTATTCACTGCTGATTATTTTATTATTTTATTTTATTATTTAGTTTTATAAATGAACCACAAAACATAAGACCAAAGCTTTAAAGCAGCATCACGGAAACAGCTGCAGAGATGTCAGTTTTCTTCTCGTCCCACACAGCACCCAAACAACTCAGTAAAAAGAAAAACCATTACAACACCAGTGGGGAGAGAGGGGGCTGCCCGACAGTCCCACTGCAGCCCTGCTGGGACAACACTCCATGTTAATACAGTTCATCAATCAAATCACTTAGATGACAGCACTTTATGAATAATTTAGATGATTATAATTAAGAGCAATACGCAGTAGTGCACTCATTACAGAAGGTCATTCATGTGCATGCCATGTTAATGCGTCTAGTCTGTTCCTAACTGGGAATGTTCATATGTATGGTAGGTTTCAATGCACTAATTCTTCCAAAATAAAATGATCGTTGATGATTAATGATGCCTACTTGTAATCTTCTCTTCTGGCTTATGAAATGGCTTTGCTGCACTTACAGATTTGAGCAGCCATGGCGCTCCTCCAGGGTCTTTAGAGAGATAACATTTGCCCCTTTTGATGTTTTGGTGCTATTTAATGCTGTAGTGCCTTTTGTTCCTCACAGATTGATGAAAAAAGGTTAGAGGAAGCAATCACAATATCAGCAGGTCGGCTTAGCTGCCTAGTGGAACCATGCACCATTAACTTCAGATGTAGGGAATTACTAGAGGAACTTACGTGAGTGATTACAACTATTAGCTAAAACGCTGAACTTCAGCGGAGTGATTACCGTTAAGTATTTTCTTTTGAGACTTTCTGAAAATAAAATTAGCTAATATTGCTGCATATTTTACAAGAAGAAATTGATAGTGGAAAGAAGGGTCAATCAACATATTGGATTAATAATGTTGGTATTGTCCTTTATTGCGTTCTATGGAACTTTTTATTATTTAAGTCGTAATTACTTTTTAAGAACTTGTGGACTACATTCGATTTTCTGTATAAATTTTACTTTTGGGCCAAATGACCCAGAAATAAGGTACAGATTTTAGATCGATAAGACCGATAGGAAATGTAGTGAAACAGTCATTCACAGTGCAAAGCCAACAAGTCCACAAATGCGCCACACTCAAGCTTCTTAGGTTCTACCTGAGGAATTATGTTGGAACAAATTTTTGACTTGTCATTCAAACCTTGAACTGCTTATCACACCTGAGCTGTTTTGAATGCGAAGAAAGCAGGCATTGTAACAAATATGACTTACTATCAGCATGCCCCGGTGCTTTAAAGAGTTCAAACTTCCATCCAAAATAGCAAATGTTGATTCCTTTCCCGCTAATCTAATTCTACCCTGAAAACATGGCCAAGAGTCCCGGAAAATATTGAATTGAGTCTTCTCTTTAATATATGTTATGTTCTCCAGTAATTACAGTATATACTCGCGTTTAAGTTCTCCTGCAGATAAGTTGAGCTTGATTTTATCATATAATTTCCGGTATTTTATAATGTCGGTCATATAAGTCGAATGGGGGAAAACTCCTGCTCTTGGTCCAAGAGATTATGATATGCTAACACCCAACTGACAGAGTAACCACGGAGCACACAGCCTTGTTTTTCTATGTATTGTGCCTACGTGACCACACGGTAATACCCAAACTATTCCGAAGCTGACGTTTGCACCGTTTTGTGTTTTTGTATCTCACACCCTCATACACCTTTATCATAAGAGCATCCCTTATCTATGATGGAGCATTCGATCAGAAGAAAATATGAAGCTGGTTTTAAAATGTCGTTGAAGTAGCGAAAGAAATTGGTAACTGCGCTGCTGCAACAAAATTCAATGTGTCCGAGAAACTGGTGCGAGATTGGAGGAGGCAAGAAGATGTAAAAAAAAAATTAAGTGTTACATTTCTGAATGGGCGTATAAGTCGGGGTCTGATTTTATGATTGATTTTTTGGGTTTCAAGATCTGACTTATATGTGAGCATATACTGTATTATATGTTATATGTATCCAGGCTACTCAACGTGAAGCCTGTAGGCCATGTGTGGCCCCCTAAAACATTTTTGTGACCCCTAGGCATTGGTAGTAAGAAGGGTGTTCAAGTATATGAATCATTTTTTAAGTCAAACCATACCCAAAACAAGACAATAGAGTGTAATTGCGGACCGCAGTACCTATGAGGTCAGTCAGATAACGCTGCAACATCACGAAATGCCCTCATTGTCAGTCACAAAACGGCCATCACATTACACTATGGTTAAGATTAGGGCCCCTAAGTTTAGGGTTATCTGACTCAAAGGGCGTTTCATGACTGACGTTGTGGGCTTTACCTGACCTACGTCGTAGGAATGGCAGGCTGTAGTTAGACCCATCTCAAACAAGAACATTCTGTTTTCTTGGCACTCTAGCATTTCACAAGTGTATTCCTTCTAAGAGATGTCACTTGATGAAGTACACAAAACACTTACATAACTACTGCTGACAACAACAAGAAGATGGCAAAACGTCATCCAGACAAACACAGGACATTTAACAGAGCATAAGAAGAACAACCACATTCACTGAAACAAATAATAAACCTCTACTATGTGTCTGCCATGTCAGAGAAAAATAGCGGTACCAAAATGAGCAAACATCCAACATCACCACAAAAGCTATCAAGTCGACTTTAGAAAAAGATATCCTCCTCAGAACAATTTAAGACGGGTTAATATCCTCTCACTTCTACACAACCTTCCTGGACAAAAAAATTTACCATGATGCAAAATAAGAGTATGATTCTGTCATAGACGCATCATACAAAAGTAAATCAGATTTGAAAATAAGCTTATTTACTGAATACCTGCATTTGACAACAAAAATATTGTAACAGATTGAATGAACAAAGCTACAGATTATGGGCATCTGCTGGTTAAATTAGAAAAACTGAAAGAAAAACATGATCAGTCAACTGTGAATTAGCTTTATACCGGGGCGAGCAATGTCAGTCCTGGGGGCCGCAGTAGCTGCAAGATTTTCATTCCAACCCAATTGTTTAGATAGAAACCAATCCTTGCCAATCTTAGACCTTATTTCATTTTACAGCTTGTTAGTTTGCAATATAATTTCTTATGTCGTAGATGTTTTCCTTTCCAAGGATATCATCAAAATGATTTGAAGACTAAAACGGATCATTTTCAGTCTGTCCCATTTTTCTCTTAAGTGTTTTATTTACCAAACAGTGGCTGTTGAACATACAAAGGTGTAAATGGAAACAAGTTAGATGGAGAAGTGCAGGCTCCTTTGTCATTGTATCTTATTACTAATAAGGACCCATTAAAACAGTGAATGCAGCCGTTTAAGACTGGAATAAGCAGTTAAGGGTGGGGAAGGTTAACATACAAGACCATTAAGATGAAGCATTAAAATGTCACTTCAGCAAGAAGTGCTACATCAGCAACAATTGTCTTCTCATTAAGAAACTGGGTTGGAACAAAAACCTGCAGCCACTGCGGCCCTCCAGGACTGACATTGCCCACCCCTGCTTTATACCACTCTCAGATGCTGTTGACTTCTTGGTGGTGTCAGAATTTATGGAGTCTTGAGAGGAAGGAGCAGGGTTATGGGTAGAAACAGAAGTGATGTCAGAGTTCTTTGTGCCATCAATTTTCTGTCCTGAGGGTGAGAAAGGGAAAAGCGTGAGAATGACAGTGCTCACCCCTGACTTGGAGTGGAATTACCACTGTTATCTGGGCCCTGAAACTGTCCCCTAATCACATGTGTGAGACAGCAGAAATAAAAATCAGTTGTATACGCTTAGATACAATATGTGTTAAGCGGAGAGAATGGTGAAAAAAAAAATGAGCAGTTTTCTGTCCAGTTAAGCATGCCAAGTGCATTTTCAGCAATGGAGATTATCAAGTCTAAGTGACACAATTCCCTTACTGACAAAACACCTCACTGTCTGCATCCTGCAACAACTGGACATCAACCTGTCATAAAGAGACAAGAGTCATGCAGTCTTTGCATTAGACAAGAGAAAGCTTTTGCATCTTGTTTGACATTCTGTCCAATGCACTTTGCAGGACAAACAGCGAGTCATCACTGAAGGTGACTGCATGAACACATCTTTCATGAAAGTACTCGATGCTGCATTGTCAATCATGATTGATTTTTCATCAAGGAAAAAATGTTTATTTTCTTAGTAGTTTTTACATTTACAGTAGTATAAATAAACTAGTCATTTAGCCCGTTACAATAACGGGCGCTAGAACAGTACTGTAGTGCATAAACGTCCACTGGGCGGAGTGGTGGCTCTGAGGCTAAGGATCTGCGCTGATATCCCGAAGGTTGCCGGTTCGAATCCCCGTCAGTGCCAAAAGAGATCCTACTCTGCTGGGCCCTTGAGCAAGGCCCTTAACCTGTAATTGCTCCAGGGGGCGCTGTACAATGGCTGACCCTGCGCTCTGACCCCAAGGGGTATGCGAAAAAAACTAACAAACACTGTTGTAAGTCGCTCTGGATAAGAGCGTCTGCTAAATAATGTAAATGTAAATAAACATTAGTAGGAACAGTCTATATTAAATGGCAAGGGACTTTGACCTCATTCTTTTTGTTGGTCGTATTTTTCTTTCTTTCAGCCTTTCTTTTGTTGATGTTTACTTGCTGAGCTGACCGTTCTTCATGGGCTGCCGCCGTGTATTGTGTGTCTTTAATTTTCTGTGACAGTAATACTGTCTTGTACGGCTCTATTCAATAAGGGCGCGCACAAAAAGGTGAGCTTCAAAAGGGAGACCTCAATTGAGCGCGGCGAATAAAGGCATTCGTAGATAATTTAGTTCAAATGGCTCTGGAATATGTGAAGAGCAACAAAGGTGCAGATCTTTATTTACGCGTGCCTTTATTCGCTGCGCCCAATTGAGGTCGCCCTTTTGAGGCTCGCCTTTTTGTGCGCGCCCTTATTGAAGGATGCCTGTGCGCGCCCTTATTGAAGGATACCATCTTGTACGTCCGCTGGCTTGTACGTCCGTAATATACCTTAAATTTTCTCTGGCGGTAATACAGGCGTGCGCGTCGGTAATATGCCTTTAATCTCCTCTGACAGTAATACTGGCTTGTATGTGGCTGTAATATGCGTCACTGTATTGTGTACCTTTAATTTCCTCTCACAGTAATACTGGTTTGTATTTCCGTAAAATGCCTCTAACTTTCTCTGACAGTAATATCACGCATCGCACCGTGCCCTGCGCATGCGCACTTCATCAGAAGACACCCACACACGGACACCTGGACGCACATAGGGATTTTATATATATAGATTGCTGAAGACAGACAAAGGGGAACTAACTAGGAAAAGAAAATCCGAACACATTTCTCCGGTCTTGATGTCACTACATTGGTTACCTGTGTCATTCAGGATTGACTTTAAAATTCTGCTTTTGGTTTATAAAGCCTTAAATAATCTCGCCCCATCTTATATATCGGAATGTCTGACACCTTATATTCCAAATCGTAACCTTAAATCCTCAAATGAGTGTCTCCTTAGAATTCCAAGAGCAAAACATAAAAGAAGTGGTGAGGCGGCCTTCTGCTGTTATGCACCTAAAATCTGGAATAGCCTGCCAATAGAAATTCGCCAGGTTAATACAGTGGAGCACTTCAAAAAACTGCTGAAAACACATTACTTTAACATGGCTTTCTCATAACTTCACTTTAATTTAATCCTGATACTCTGTATATTTAATTCATTATAATAACTATTCATGGTGGCTCTAAAATCCATACTAACCCCTACTCTCTCTTCTGTTTCTTTTTCCGGTTTCCTTTTAAAGCACCGTGATGTTACAGCATTGATGGATTAAAAGCCAGAAATCTGCATGACCATCATCTTCAAGTCCTTCCGTGAGAATCCTAAATACAAAGAGCACTATTTCATTTATGTTAGGTAGAATGCCCAGAGGGGACTGGGTGGTCTTGTGGCCTGGAACCCCTGCAGATTTTATTTTTTTCTCCAGCCATCTGGAGTTTTTTTTTGCTTTTTCTGTCCCCCCAGCCATCGGACCTTACTCTATTTCTATGTTAATTAATGTTGTCTTATTTTAATTTCTTACTTTGTCTTTTATTTTTATTTTCTTCTTATGTAAAGCACTTTGAGCTACTTTTTTTGTATGAAAATGTGCTATATAAATAAATGTTGTTGTTGTTGTTGAATGGTAATAAACATTTTAATTACGTTACTTTTAATTCTGGTTTGTATTAAAAGAAGGGCATAGCAGTATGCAAATATAACTTACATATTTTTTCATTATTATTGCTTTGCCTTGCAGCCCTTCAGTCAGGCTAGTTACCAGCTGTTGGCTCCTGAGGTACAAGAAGTTGACTTGCATTGGTATACAGAATACTGTAAAAAATACATGATAGTGTTAAAGGGCAGGGGCTCCTGAGAGAGACCCCATTTATTTGTAACATGACAAAAGGTAAAGATGTGGTCTAAATTTGAACTGTATCACTTTCCCGAGAAGTTTGTTTAGTCTGTGGAGATGGCCCATGAAACCATCGTCACCCCTTCTGGTCAGGGCCGCATTCTTTTGGTGTTGAACTCAGAAGAGGCACAGATGGACAGTCACCCAGAAGTGACCATACCAGCTGAACTACAAGGCAAACAGAGCTGAGGTTAATTCCTGTGAGATTTTTCCTCCTCTGTGTAAGAACAAGAGGACACAGTAAGATGGTTTGGGGCACCCATGGACAAACCCTGGATAATTGATTTTCAAAAATAAATAAAAAGCATTAAAGTAAAGTCTTTTCAGATGGGAACTGAACTGACTTGAAGATGGCAGAACATCCTGTTATGATGGTTTCCAGCAGGAAGACACAGGTCCAGGCGGACAAACACCGGAAATGACATCAGAGATGGAAAAGCCATCAATCTTTCTGTCTATAGATAGAAGAAAAGAGTAAGGTGTCAACCCCTGGAGTGGTAGAGAAATGTCATCACCAAAGCCCTAAGGGCCGGGAATATACCTGACGCTATGCAGCACATACACATGTGGACTCTGCTGCTACGCAAGCAGTGAACTGACAATACTTGTGTGCATACCTTAGGTACAGTAGGTGCAATAAAAAGACAGCAGCAGCGACACAGAAGACGGTATGTGAGATCTGTAAATGTATCGCATCATTACTATGGGGAATATGCAATGCTTGTATTGCCAATGCGAGAAGTGGATGAAGAAAAACATCTCAAATACTTCTGTGTGTCAACAATTAATTCTG
This sequence comes from Erpetoichthys calabaricus, assembly GCF_900747795.2. Lineage (NCBI taxonomy): Eukaryota > Metazoa > Chordata > Cladistia > Polypteriformes > Polypteridae > Erpetoichthys > Erpetoichthys calabaricus. The sequence continues at coordinate 29,788,206 of NC_041402.2, forward strand.
ATGATTTGCTTCACCACATTGAACCATTCATCAAACACTGAAGCAGGCACATTGATCCTGTTGGAGCTGTACTGCAGCTTGCCATCTCACTGTGTTAACTTGCAATGACTGAATCCCCACTTCTTCTCTTGGACATTTTCCATCTTGCATGGACATATCTGTCTTGAATTTGCTTCCATTTTGTCCTGCATATTTCCACATCCACTTTCAAAGAGATGGCGATTTGATCTCAGCTGTTCTGACGGGCATGCCTGTCACTATGGAGATGTTGATAGTAAACAACGATGCTGACATCACGTACCAAAACATGAACGCACATGCCACCCAAATTTTTGCTGATACTACATATGTGTCTGTGAAGGACGGCCGGCCTGTCATCCCGGCCAACACCCCCAGGCCGCCAGATGGAGCTCTCCCCGTGGCATAGAGGTTCCCTGAATTCCAGCAGGGCCTCATGGACCTTGTAGTTTTTACAACCAGCCCTGCTGGATACCATGGGGACCTCCAGGAGATACTGTAGAGAGGCTCAGGGAATTGTACATGCCCTGTAACCTGGAAGTACGTCATAGGCAAGGCGACAAGGGAAATGACGTGCTTCCGGGATGAAGAAGAGGATTTTTATCTGACCCGGAAGTGATAGATCACATGGACTGAGGGATTGGAAACACTTCTGGGTCAGGGAATATAAAAGGACTATGGGAGATCCCAGATGATGAGCTGAGCTGGGTGGAAGGGTGGCAACGCATCTGGGAGTGTGGAGGATTGTTATTGATTTGTTTATTTATGAGTATAGTGGAGTGGAGGGTGCTTTATGCACATTTATTATTATAATAAATTCATTTTGGACTTTTATCTGGTGTCTGACGTCTGGTCTGAGGGTTCAAGGGGTCGGCAGTTCCTCTAATTGTCACAGTGTCGCATTAACCTCTGATGTGCTCAGAGAACACGTCACAGGAGTGTTGAGAATGCATGGCAGCCATGATGTGTGCGTGTAGGCATTCTGAGCATCAAGTATAACCCGGCCCTTAAACTGTCCCTTAAGTGCACATGCATGACACCTGGTCCCCTGTGTCTAAACACAGTGACCCCTTAGAACATTTATTAATTCCATGTTCATTATTTCAGTTGTCACACACAAGCGATTACGGGGCAGCCAGAAGGACCAACGGAGCGCGAAAACTCACCAGATGGGGATAAAAGATGGTGTACTAATGCTTCTTTCCTTTTTTCATCTGAAAGACCAAAGCTCAGACGAATCCCCATACGTGAAGTCTCCGCTAAAACACGCTCACGTACTAGGAAGAACTTCCACATTCCAGCCGTCCCCACGTGACGACTTCAACCCGGTCGCCCTCTGATGACATCATCTCCGTCATATCCCATTCACGTCATCTCATCTCTGCACCACTTTCCGGTCCATCCACCATAAAACCAGCTGCCTTTCCAGTATCAACGGTGAATGTATATGCTCACTCTTGCTGTGCTGTACAAAAAAGCAAATAATATGGTTCATCTACAGTATATGGGGACGTTTCCCCAGCCCTTAATCTGTCTCTCAGGTCTCTTTTTCACACAGTATAATACATTTCACAGCATATGCAAAAACTAAACTGTTAACTTTAGATTTAGTAGGGTAAATTATTAGTAGAGTGTGGGGATAGTTGAAAAGCAGTGGAGCAGGTTTAAAAATATTTTATATAAAATATGGGTAAAGTTTAAAAGTGTAAGATATTAAAGCGAACTCTGGTGTGAATAAATAAGAAGCTAAAAGACAACAGTAAAAGATGCACAACACCATGATGCACATTCTTTAGAACAGTTCAAATACACCGTAACATCTCAGAGTGTGCATGTTAAAATGTGCCATTTTCATTTGTTAAAAGAGTCTTTTTATGGGTTATGGTTTAAACGTTATCTGGATGATAACTGCTGTTTTCAGTGTATCATATGCTTAATCGTTTTATCACATTTTGGTGGAGAAAGAGCATAGGACCTCACAAGTGTCTCCATCTATACAGTATATCAGTGCTGATCCGTTGACCACTCTGTAAACAAGCATCAGGGATTTGAACTTAATACATGTTGCTACAGGGAGCCAATGTAGTGATTTGAAAAGGGGAGTGACATGTGGTATCTCAGCCGGTTGAAGACTAGACGCTGTGCAGTGCATTTTGAATCATCTTCAATGGCCTGGTGACACATGCTGATGTGACAAGACCAAAGCCTGGACCATGAGTTGTGCTGCCTACTCGGTCAGATACAGGCTGATCTTGTAGATGTTACAAAGAGTTAATCTACAAGACTGAGAGATGGTTACAACAGAGATGTCAATGAAGGACAGCTGGTCATCAATCACCACCCTAAGGCTGAGTAACCTTATTGTGCTTGGGACATCACAATGTGCGACGTATGGAGCCATGCATCCTAGCACCAGGTAGCTGTGTTCTAGCATAACAGATGTACCCGCACCTACTAGAAAATAAAAAGACGGAGTGGTAAATTTCTAACATAACATTAAAAAAAACACACAGCAAAGCTTAAGCAAAAATTCAAAACCATAATAAAAAAATCGGGAGTGCGCTCCCCTCAACTTTCTCATATACTGAGATAGAGGAAAAGGTCATCAGAACCACTTCCAGTTGTGCAATATTTCTCAAATATCATATCTCTTTGTTTCTCATCATAACTAATTAATAATATCGATACACAATCATTAATCTCTGTTTATAATCAAACTTTATATTAAAATGATATTTTTGCACTTAGGAAGGTCGAAAACAGTGGTGGAATTTTTTCATGGTTACATATGCATTACCTAGATTATATGCAAAGTAAAAAGAGTTATAGTCAACTAAAAACATAGAAAAAATGTTAGTATTATAAAATATTTACTGCAATAAATTGCTATAGGTAAAAATGCATTTAGCTACATTTAATTATGATAATGATGGCAGAAATAAAAAAATATCATGAAATTAAATGTTTTACCAGGAACACCATGGTGACGTAGCAGCTTATTGTTCCTATTACATCTTTATATTTACATATCATGTTCAATGTTTATGTTATTGTTAAACTGATAATGTATAATTTAAAATAAAATTAATAATAGGTATTGAAAGAATATGCATTATATTGAATACAGCTTTTAATATCGTGTACACATTTATATTTCCAGGAAACAAAAAATTTAGATGGTTGTTTACATAAAATACTTCTTCCGATGGAGTAATTTTGTTCTAATTTCATATCTGTTTGCTCTTTATCATTATAAATATCTATATAAAATTTGAAGCATCTATCTGTAATTATAACCATAGTTTGCTGGAAAATTTGTGAGAGTATTCAGTTGAAGTACCACTTGCGGTTGCTGGAAGAGGCCCAAAAGTTGACAGGAATCCTTATTTGTGATATAAAGCAGGTGTACAAAATCTCATTGATCGAGGCCAAAGCATTTTCGAGTTATGCTGTTTACACACTGACACAAAGACAGACATAATTTTTTATGTATTTTCTTACTCAGGAAGGCCTAAAATATTAAGATTCATCAAAATCTCAAGGTCGAATTTTTTCACAATTCCTATTTTTTCACAATGCTATGTATACGAGAAAGTAATGATCAGATCACATATAAAAAATTCTAATCTTTTGGAAAAAGAATGAGAATACATCAGAATTATAACAGGCACAGGAAGCCTTAACAGGTTTTATTTTTTAGAATGCTAACATAGGAGGATGTACTGTAGTGAGAAGTCAAGCAAAATGACACCTTTTAACATACGAGGACAAATGCATGAGAAATAACAAGAATTGAAATTAGACGTTCTCAAGAAACTCTGTTTACAGTACCATCAAGGTGGGGATTTCCATTTTTTCATTGGTTGAAATAAGGATTTGATAAAGTCAGTGACTGATTTTATAATTTAGAAAAAAAAACAATACAATTAACACAAAAAAGCGGTAAGCTTGCATCTTACTGTTTTTATTTTATTACTTTTGGTCTTCATGTAGAGTCATGACAGTCTGACACCATCATCATATGTTGCTGTTGGGAAGCTTGGCTGCTATAATCGAAAGTGCCACATGGGGCGTGACCTGTGAGTGTGACATCATCAGGCGTGGTCACATTGCCTGTACTTTGTAAAAGTAGAGGAGGAGGTCTGACCACAGAATAAACATGTTTCTCAAGCAATTCAATTTATGGAACATTTTAGATTTGGGATTTTTGCCTGTTTAGTCATTTTTTTTTTTTTACTTTCTCGTATACAAAGTATAGGGAAAGTACTGGAAACATCCAAAAATTTGATTTCGAGATTTTAATTAATCTCGATGTTTTAGATCTCCCTGAGTCTGAAAATACCATTTTTGGAATTATGTCTGTGTGTCTGTCTCTGTGTGTGTGTGTGTGTGTGTGTGTGTATGCAAACATGATAGCCTGAGTATGCTTTCACTTAGGTCAATCAAATTTTGCATACAAGTATTAGGTACAAAATGTAGATTTCCATCAACTTTTGAGCTCTTTCCGCTAACCAGAAGTGGTACTTCACCTGAAACGTTTACCCAAAAATATTAAAAATTTGATAAATTCACATCATATTATGGTAAAACACCACATTCTAAGCATTTTTTTGAAAAAACAATTGGTTTTTGAAATAATCACAATTTTCTCTTTGATGATCAAATGGTAATACATACATATTTGAGAACATTTTTGCTTTATGCAAAGAAAATTTTGTGCACAAGTATTACATTACACACATTACTAAAGTCTCTTGCAACTTTTGACCCACAAACTGAAAGTGGTAATTTACCTGAATTGTTATCATGGCAAATTTTCAATATAGGTGTTACGGTAAAGCAAATCATTTTGGTCATTTTTTTATCCCATTACATTTTCTCAGAAAGCATACAGTTTTCTAGATAATTTCAATTATCGATATTAAAACTTGTGTATACCAGCAGTGAAACATGTTGGGTCATGCCGTTAAAAAATACTATGTTTGCATAAACACCAGGGCCCTCATGTATAAATGGTGCGTATGCACAAAAATGTTGCGTACGCCCATTTCCACTCTCACATCGCGATGTATAAAAACTAAACTTGGTGTAAAGCCACGTACATTTTCACACCAGCTCAATCCCTGGTGTACGCAAGTTCTCCGCTCGGTTTTGCAAACTGGCGGCATCCAGTGTCAAAGCAGTGCTACTGTTCCAGTGTGGTTTCCTTTTTTTAAATCCACATCCCTGATGCGGCTTTATCAAAAACACTGAAATTAACCGTATATCGTTTATTAGTTTAAGGCATTTTTTACTTCGGGCAGAATGCGACTTTGTGAACTTGAGTTTTCAAGTTTTCTATGTCACTTGATCAACTTCCTTTTGTTGTTTATGCCACTGTTTAAACCAACAAATAGTAAATTTTTCCTTGCCTTCACTTGGTATTTACTGAAATACTTCTATTCCCCCCCCCCCCCATGCTTTTTTTTATTGTCTTTTCACAGAAAACAAAACATAAGGGCTATTTGTATTGATTTGCATTTTCCAAGAGGGGTAATTCTGGGAAGAGTTGGGGAGTGGCGGCAGGCACATGCTCGTGCGTTACTTTTCACACTGATCAGAATTTATGCAACACAAGAACATGGAAGTTGGTGCACGCACAGATTTATGCATCTGGATTTTTTTGTACGTACGCACATTTCTGCTTTTGTCCGTACACCATGTTTTAGTGTGAATTATATGCACGGCGTTATGCATGAGGCCCCAAGGTGTTTACTGTACTAGCCCCTACTACAGTGCACAGGTACGGCAAATTGATGCCTTATAGATCTCTATAATATGTATTCATCTCCAATAAGAATATTTTGTTTAAATTGTTCTTTTTTTATTTTACTGGAAATACATACCTGTGTTCTTCCACTCTTTGAAAACAACATTTATATTACTAATGACTAATGAGATAAATTGTTATTAATCTATTGGTAACACGGACAAAAGAAATCTATAAAATCTTATAACAGTGGAACCCTCTATTGGCAATTGTAATTATTTTAACCAGCCGAGGTGATTGTAGTGCGCAGTTGTCAATGCACAGCCATTTCCATGTAGGTAATTATCCTTTCTTCTACTCAACTGTGTACTCAGCACCTTTTTAAGTAGCGTATTTGCCATTATTGGTCATTTTGTCAGTTCACGCTAGTGAGTTGGCAATACGTTATTCTTCTGCAAAGAAGGCTTTATTACACCGCTGGTTTTCTTTTGGATTGCAATGTTTTACCTTTTATAGGTTAACAGGGTTTAACTATTTGTGAAGTACTTTTTCAAATCATTTGTAATGCTACTAATTTTTTATTCATGCAGCTGCAGAGTCCGATTTATTCACCTTTAAATTTATAATAATTGTTCAGTATATTATTAATTTGATTTGTTTTTGATGGTTCTTTATTGTAGATAATATAAAAATATAATCATTGTCCTGCAGTTTAGTCCTCAAGTATCCATCCCCATATCTGAGTATAAGAAAAAGTTGAGGGGACACCACTCTCGATTTTTTTTTTTTTGCACTTTTGTTTCTTGCCAATCTCTACTCCATTGGCATTATGGTACAGCCAGGGTTTATTTCTTTTTAATTTAGTGTTTCACTAGTCATCTAAATGTAAGGTTTCATATTTTGTTATCAATTTTATTTTTGTTTAAGTAAACTTAAGCAAAAATGTTATCAGAAATAAAATTACAATTTTTCAAGATTCAAAATCATAATAAAACATTATTAGGCCACATCAAAAAAATTTTAATGTTCAGAACAAAAGATAACAGATAAAAGATAATATAAGATAAAAGATGATAACAGGTGTGGGAAGCCTTAGCAGGTCTTATTTTTTAGAATGCTAACACAGGAGGCTGAATTCATTAGGAGCAATGAACATTTAAGTAAGCCGTTCTCAAGAACTTTGTTCACAGTCCCATTTAAGTGATGCCTTCTGTTTTTTCCTTTGCTGAAATAAGGATTTGTTAAAGTCAATGACTGATTTTAGAATTTAGAAAAAAGCATTAAAACAAATGCCTGCCCATTCGAAAGAATGCCAAAGTGCAATTTTCATTTTCTGTCTTTTTTTTTGTCTGTTTCATTTTTTCATTCATTCAGCTTTTTTATTTTGTGTAGCACTGTCTACTAAGTGCAGGCTCCGAGATCTGTTACACGTTCCAGGTAAATGCAATTACAAACTTTACAAATCACTAATTAAATAATAATAAACACACAAATCTTTGTAAACACGCAGGATAATAAGTCATTCCAAACAGATTAACCTAAATTGAAGCTAACAATATCTGTCCTTTACCATTGTCACTGAACTGTGGCCAGTTGACAATGGAAGACAGGAAAACCAAAACAACCCCGAAGAGAATACATTCAGGGATGTAAATTGTAAGAGACAAACACAGTCACAGTGCTGGAGATTTTGGCCAAATGGCTGCCCGTCCCCTCCTGGGCATACCACATGCACTTCAGAATGGGTCATGCAGCCAAAGCTAAGCATCTTCAGGCCTGGCCAGTGCTTTGATAAAAGCTTGGGTTGCTGCTGTGTGAGGTGCTGGGCGCTTACCCTGTGGTCTGTGTGTGGATCCCAATGCACTAGTGCAGTAATGTGGACACTGTGCTGTAAAAATGGTGGCATCCTTAGGATGGGACAGAAAGCCATGGTCCTTACTTTCTGTGGTCATTACAGATCCCTTTGTAAAGAGCAGGGTGTATCCCAATGTCCTGGCTAAATTGCCCACCCTAGCCTAATTATTCTGGCCCCCTAATCATCCCCTGTCTCTAATTGGCTTTCTCTCTCACCCCTTCACCACCTAACAGCTAATGTGTGGTGAGTGTACTGGCACAAAAATGGCTACCGTCGCTTTATTCAGTCGGATGCTACACATTAGTGGTGGTTGAAGTAGCTCCCCACTCACTGAAGCACTTTAAGTAGTGAGAAGAGCACTATATAAATATAAAGAGTTATTCTTACAGTAGAGTCTGTATGACAGAATCTTTCCTTCCATTGATCCCAAGTATCTCAGATGTCTTTCCATGGGCAGCAAACAGCTTGGAAGCAGTGTAGTAGATCCAAGTGCAACTCAATAACCTTCACACTTGTCATCTCTACCTCAACTAACACAAGGTGATGATTTAAAATAAACTAAAGCTTTTTAATAAAATAAAGAGATGGTTTGATAATAAATGGAATTGAAAGGACTGGAATGAAATGGATTATGGAAAAGGGAAAAGGATTTGTGGTTCTCCTGGGCTTGCGGTGCCATCCCTGGCTCGGACTGCGTGCGACGTTCTGTCATTTATATCTTAATCTTGGAAATTTTTTTTTCCATTGCCACTTTTGGAAATATTGAGCCTCTTACATTATTTATATGGTCTTGATTTGAAAGCATGGGTGGTCTTGCTAAATGTTCATAATCATTGAACACAATATGCCTCTTCCTTGGAAGGGTTCATTGATTTTATGAGAAAAGTATCAGAAGTCAGAATTCTGGAACCCATACTGAATTTTCCAAGCCATTTTGGGTGTGCTGTGGCACTTCTTCTCATTGTAAGCACGCATTTGATTACATGCTATGAATGTGAGGCTCATATTACTGTGTAAACTACTTTTGTAAATACTTTATATAGAATGTAAGTTTCCTTATGTTTTCCCTGTCAGTTTCTATAAAAAAAAAAAGAAAAAAAATATGGGACTTTTTGGATTTTCTCCGTGCAGTAGATTTCCTCATCCCAGCTCGTGTCCATTTGTTGAACTCGCTTTTTCCATCCCAGTTTTTCAAGGTGCTGAAGCCTATTCTAATGGGATTGGGGGTTACGTAGGGAATGACCCTGGCCATGGCAGGACACACTCACTCACACTGCCATGCAGGATCTTATTAGAATAACCGATTAACCGAACGGCCACGTCATTTCAGATGCAGGAGGAAACCAAAATATCTCACAAAACTTACATGGTGTGGAACATGGCCCGGACACAGACAGGCGGACATCGTTAGTTCACCCACAACATGTTTATTGTACATTATTTACACAACAGTGAAGCACACAACCCCAAAACTCCCCCAAAAGTCCAGGCCTCACAACGCCTTTGCCTCTTCAGGTCCGCCTCCACTCCTCTCCACCTCTGCACTCCCAACTCCAGCCATCGAACGGAGGGAGGCTGCCCCTTTTATGATCACCCGGATGTGCTCCAGGTGCCTCCCGATAATCTTCCACTGGCACTCCCCAGTGTGGCGGAAGTACCGGCTGTGCACCCAGAAGCACTCCAGGTGTCCCTGGTCATCTTCCCCCCAGCACTTCCAGGTGTGGCAGAAGTGCTGAGGACCAGGGCTTTCCAAGAATCGGGGCGCCCCCTGGCGGTGACCACGGGCCCCTATAGGGTTGAGCTTCCAAGTTCAGTTCCCGTGGTCCCCAAAGCCACACTGTAAAAAATGTTTTGTTGGATCAACCTAAATAAATAACTTCACAAGGTAATAAGCAATTTAATTGATTTCTTTCAAATTTTAAAAAGTATTTGAGTAAACTTAATTCCTTTGAGTTTGTTTTAACCTTTTCAAAAACTTGAATAAAAGCAAAAAAATGTATTTAGCTCAAACCAAATTTCTTTAAAAACTCAAATTAGCTGCGGTGGGCTGGCGCCCTGCCCGGGGTTTGTTTCCTGCCTTGTGCCCTGTGTTGGCTGGCATTGGCTCCAGCAGACCCCCGTCACCCTGTAGTTAGGATATAGCAGGTTGGATAATGGATGGATGAGCTGAAATTAAAATTTTGTCCATTATTGTATTCACTGTAATGCCAACTTAAATTCTTAATTGGACTCAACTAAATATGTTCTTCATATGGTGCTGAATTCACTGTTTGTTAGGGTGAAATTGTTTTTAATAAAACAAACCACAACAATGTTTTGCTTTAAACAATGGAAGCAAATTTATTTTAAAATTAGTGCTACATTTTGTACAGTGCCTTCAAACATGGGGCAACCACCTGTATAATTTGGTTTCCTGGCTGCAAAGTTGCTTTTCAAAATAATACAGTACTGATGTGCACAAAACCGAGTCCAAACAGAACTGAGGGAACAGGGAAAAGGTGGAGGCTTTTAAAGGGGAAGACAGGAAGTGAAGTCAAAGGGGTCGGGCTCATGTAGGTCTTCTGCCATTGGTGCGAGCCCGGATGTGACATCACAGGGGTCGGAGCCGGCAAGGTCTATTTGGACTAAATAGAAGAAGTTACATTAAGCGACAGCAAGGTTTTTCAATTTGAAGTAAGGCAAAAAATTACGTTAGGTGAACAAACATATTAATATAGTTCATTACAACTACTAAAATTACCTTAAATCAAAAAGAGCCCATTTTCTCTTTTTAGAGTGCACCAGGGCGGTTGCCCCCATAATCCCTCCTCTACATCCTTCTGGGCATCCTGGCTGGGTGCCACCCCCAGTCGCTTGCCGCATTGGACATAGAGAAACCAGACCTGCAGAGTTCACATAGATAGTGACTGGGTTCTAGTCACGTAGGTAAGTGATAAGTGATTTGCTTATGTAACATACAGAATCTAATTCTACTAGGAATCTTTAAGGGTACTCGAAAAGACTAAGCAATCCTTTACCTTTAGGAAATGACCCAAAAATGTGCAATCACTCATAGAAATGAAGTTTCTTTTTCGCTTCACTTAACCCGAGTTGTTGTCAAGCACTACATGCCGAGGGGTATTACAGTCACTAGTGCAAGTTACTGTGACTTGCTGGAGACCAATGTGACGCCTGCTATTTGATCTAAGCGACGGGGACTGCTGTCTCAAGGAGTCCTTTTGCTGTAAGATAATGGCCGCCCGCCTGCCCACCCCCTGCTAAGAACACCAAGGTTTGACTGGAGAAACTGAAGTTTGAGGTATTGCCATATCCTCCTTATTCACCAGATCTGGCACATTGTGATTTCCACCTTTTTGGACCGCTAAAAAACATGTGGGTGGTCCTTGATTAAAGACAGATGATGATGTGAAGAAAGCGGTGCACAAGTGGTGGCGAGGACGAGACAAAACCTTTTATTCTACTGGAATCCAGGCACTTCCAGGCAGGTGGCACAAGTGCATTGAGAAGGGTGGAGACTCCGTTTTGTTAAGGTTTGTTCCGTTTTCTAATAAATCCATTTTCTAACTTTAGCTTGACTCCCCCTCATATGTTTCTGAAGGCAGGGGAAATGGCTCACTGAGGGAAACACAGTGCTTCAGATCAGCAGGCCTGTTCAGTATTCAAGCCACTGGTAACAGTGAACAAGAGACTTCCAGCGGATTCAGAATTTATTCAGGCCCCTTCACTTGGTGGTGTAGATTTCATTTGAAAATGCATTCATTTGCCATTTTTGCCAATAAATCTACACACAATAACCCATAATGACAAAGTGAAAGGTTTGCAAATGTGTTAAAAATAAAAAAGTGAAATCTCTCATTCAGATCCCTAATTCGGTATTTTGTAGAAGCCCCTTTGGCAGCAATTCCAGCTTCACATATTCTTAGGTAAATCTCCACAAGCTTTGCACAGCTGGATTTGGGCAGTTGATCCCATTCTTCCTGGCAGATCCTCTCAGGCTCCATTATACTGGATGGGAAGCATCTCTAAACTGCCATCTTCAGGGCTTACCACAGACTCTGTATGGTGTTTATGTCTGGGCTTTGGCTGAGCCACTCAAGGAAACGCGAAAGACTTGTCCCATAGCCACTTCAGCATTAGAAAAAAGCTCACATCCCAGCAGGTTCAGGGGCTACTACAAACAGGCCATGCCGACTATCATTAGAGCTAGACTGGCTAAGAGGGAGTTTATTGGTATGGAGTATTTAAAAGCAGCAACAGAGATAGAGACAACTCAACATGTTGAAGCTTCAAGAGGAGCAATGTGAAAAGTTAAGAAGCTGTGGAACTCTGAGAAAAGTACTTCTTCAGCTAGGGATGACTATGGGCTAGCTCAGTGGGGTGGGGTGGGCAATGTCAGTCCTGGAGGGTTTTCATTCCAACCCAATTGCTTAATTAGAAACCAATCCTTGCCAGTCCATCCATCCATCCATTTTCCAACCCGCTGAATCCGAACACAGGGTCACGGGGGTCTGCTGGAGCCAATCCCAGCCAACACAGGGCACAAGGCAGGAACCAATCCCGGGCAGGGTGCCAACCCACCGCAGGACACACACAAACACACCCACACACCAAGCACACACTAGGGCCAATTTAGAATCACCAATCCACCTAACCTGCATGTCTTTGGACTGTGGGAGGAAACCGGAGCGCCCGGAGGAAACCCACGCAGACACGGGGAGAACATGCAAACTCCATGCAGGGAGGACCCGGGAAGCGAACCCGGGTCTCCTAACTGTGAGGCACCTTGCCAGTCTCAGACCTTATTTAATTTTATGGCTTGTTAATCTGCAATGTAATTTCTTATATCATAGATTTTGTTCCTTTCCAAGAATATCATCCAAGTTATTTGAAGCCTGAAATGGATCATGTTCAGTCTGTCACATTGTGTTTTATTAAACCAAATAGTGCGCGATGAATCCACAAAGGTGTAAATAGAAACAAGTTAGATGGATAACTGCAGGCTCCTTTGTCGTTTCCATCTTATTGCTAATAAGGAGCCACTAAAACAGTAAATGCAGCCGCTTAAGACTGAAATTAGCAAATAAGGGTGGGAACTTTAACAAGTGAGACCACTAAAATGAAACATCAAAAAGTGCTTAGCATTAACAAACCGGATTGGAACAAAAACCTGCAGCCCTCCAGGACTGCTGTTGCCCACCCCTTCAGGACAAAATGGCGAGACATTAGAAATTTCAAAAGGAGGCAATTGTGTGATAATGCGGGTGAAGGAGCATTGAGGTTCGGTATTCTGTTATCACTGCCGATGACGTATCTGAATGCAGGTTTCTGGGGTTGTATAACCCAATCTTCACACTTGTTTTTCTTGTTTTTGTTAGGGTTTTTGTTATTGTTGTAAAATTTTCATGTCTTTGTATTTCTGGGAATCGTCATTTTGAGCTTCAGTTGTTATATTGCTAAGTGACAACCCTTGTTGGTGCACAGAGCTGACATTTTGCCAGGATTAAAGGTCGGCATTGTGCCCTTTGTGGTTATCCAAGTTTGAGGATAATTCAAAAGAAATCTCTGTTTGTTGGTTTTTGTGTTCTTATTTAGCACTTCAGACGTTTTTTTCCAGCTTCAATTTTGATTCCCTATTCTGCATTTGGGTTTGATGAAAGACAGGGACTGATTCTGTGCATTTAGCTTTTTTTTTCTGGTATTTGTGATATTTTTTTCTCCTGATCATCTTCACTGTCCTGTGGTGTCTCTGTAGTCGTGACACTCCAATCCATATTTAAATTGCACATCAGGTGGCCACATGCAGATTAACCAACCTCCATTCTGCCAACTTGGGTGGCATGGTGGTGCAGTGGTAGTGCTGCTGCCTCGCAGTAAGGAGGTCAGGGTCCCAGGTCCTCCGTGTGTGGAGTTTGCATGTTCTCCCCATATCTGTGTGGGTTTCCTCTTGGTGCTCTAGCTTCCTCTCGTAGTGCAAAGACATGCAGGTTTGGGTGGATTGATAATGCTAAATTGGACCTCTTGTGTGTGCGTGTGTTTTTGTGTGTGTGTTCAGGGTTTCTCCTGCCTTGCATCCTATACTGACTGGGATAGGCTCCAGCATCCCCCATAACTGTGCAGGAATAAGTGGGTTAGAAAATGACTGACTGACATGCTGATATTCTGCCAACTATAGTAGCGGGGGACATTATCTTTCCCCACCCTAGAGTAACTACTCCAAAGGTACCCATTCACGATACAGTACCAATCACACTCGATGGCATTTTCTAATTTATCTTGGCATGACTGCCACAGACCACCCATCTCTTTGTGTGAGGAGCTCGTAGAGTCCTCATGCCACCCTGTAACAGTGTCTCCGCTCTACAATCCCTCACCCCTTTATACCCTAATCACATGACCCACTTATATCGCTGGCCTAAATTGCCAATTCAAGAGAGCTCAGTAGAGTCGGAGTATTTACTCAACACTAAAAATGTCTTTTTTATAAAATAATTTAAGGTCTAACAAGTCAAATAATAAATTTAAAAAGTATATATTGTATTATTAATAAATCAGTTAGGAGGGTGTCAAAACTTTTGCACACACTCTATTCGCTAGTTTATTTTTTTCAGTTCCTTAAATCCAGCAAATAGATAGTAACATCACATTGAAATGTGCAGAGGTTGGACCTTACAAAATTTCTCTTCATTTCTGTTCACTTTAGAAATTGGCGAAGCATTTCATTCCAAAAAGCAAGAATTCCCCTGAATGTCCACATACAGTAATCCCTCCTCCATCGCGGGGGTTGCGTTCCAGAACCCCCCGCGATGGGTGAAAATCCGCGAAGTAGAAACCATATGTTCATATGGTTATTTTTATATATTTTAAGCCGTTATAAACTCTCCCACACTATTATAAACATTTCCCGCACAATTATACAGCATAAACCCTTTGTATTCTCTTAAATATTAGGTAAGATTCATTGAAATTATGTATGTAAACATAGTTTATATACATCCATCCATCCATCCATTTTCCAACCCGCTGAATCCGAACACAGGGTCACGGGGGTCTGCTGGAGCCAATCCCAGCCAACACAGGGCACAAGGCAGGAAACAATCCTGGGCAGGGTGCCAACCCACCGCAGTAGTTTATATACAGTAAAACCTAAATATTATTTTAAATATATCGAGTGTCTCCGATATCACATATGTTACAGCCATTACGACAGACAGGCCACCAGCAATAAATACGTACAATGCAAGAAAAATTGTATACAGTAAAATGTTGTGTACAGTGACACTAAACTATGTACATGTAATAAGTACTGTACGTAGATAATTAATTATGGTTACTCACCAACAATGACACGACGACTTGTCCGATAACGATGAGTTTAATTTTACTGCACAACAAAGGATAGCGTTACAGCTCTTCTAAAGGAGCCTCTTCAGGCGACTGTGTAGCACCGCCGTTGTTCTTCTTCCAGCACTCTTCAATCCAAGTCCCTAAAGCAGATTCCATCCAGACTACTGCCTTATCATGTCCACTTGCAACTCGTTTTGCGCCCTGGTTAAAGGACACTGCTGCCGTAGATCTTATATGCTTTTCCTCCTTTTTAAATAACAAGAATCGTGGACTCATTGATGCCTGCAGCGTTGTAGCTGTTCCCTTCCTTCAACATATCCAAAACTTTTACCTTTTCTGCAATCATTTGCATCTTCTGTTGGTGCCTGGACACGGCCCCTGAAGCAGTAGCAGGAGCACGTTAATGCTGAATGAGTGAGATGAGACTTCCTGGTTAATGCAGCACTCCGTCGCTGAGCCAATCAGCAGCACACAGGAACTTAACTGCGTGCTCTGATTGGGTAGCTTCTCAGCCATCCGCCAATAGCATCTCTTGTATGAAATCAACTGGGCAAACCAACTGAGGAAGCAAGTACCAGAAGTAAAAAGACCCATTGTCCGCAGAAACCCGCGAAGCAGCGAAAAATCCGCGTTATATATTTAGATATGCTTACATATAAAATCCGCAATAGAGTGAAGCCGCGAAAGTCGAAGCGCGATATAGCGAGGGATTACTGTATATTGATACTAAATATGAGAGTGGCAGAAGACAGTATGGTGGTCAGAGGCACTGACTCATGCACTGAGCATTCTGGATTCCTAGTCCATGCCCGCAGTCATTCCTGTTTGTGAGGACTCAGCATGGTCTCCCTGTGCCTATCTGGGATTTTTCTCAAGCAATTCTGCTTTGCCTCCCAGATCCTCAAAGATGTGTGTGTTTTATTTGGGTGATTATGACTTGGGCCCCTGTGAGTCTAGGTGGTAGTGGACCCTCGAAACAACTGGTGCCTCATTCAGGGTTATTTGCTGCCAGAGTGGACTTTGACCACCTACAACCTTCACCATGATGAAGCAGGTTTAGGAATGCTGTGTTATGAGAGAGTGGTGATTTGGTTGTGCGAGAGAGCTGATCCATTGAGTTAGAACAGGACACTTTGGTATTTTGGTATTTGGTACACAATTGACTTGTGTTGTGCTGACTGTGACTGATATTTAATAAGCAGACCTGTGAGGATCATGATGAAGTGTGATTTCAATAAATAATCAGGAGTCCTGGACCATACAGGCCCCAGAAGGGTGAAAATGCACATGTGAACGTGAATGCACCGCTCTAAGGTTGATTGGGATGCTTAGATGATCACACATTCATTTGCAAATGTTATTGGGATGGTCAGGTGCTTCATTCACACCCCAGCGCAGCTGGAGGACTGCACTCCACTGGCCGAGACGGACAATGGTTTATTACCAAGATGGGAGGCCAGTACAATGACACACATGGTTTTGCCAGTGGGACATCAAAACAAATTTGTATCAAACCGGAATGTCTTAAGAGATGGACTGAGGAGAGTCAAGGATCGAGATTGGTTCCATCCCCCATACACTGGGTGGCAGTGGTCCTGATACGGTAACCCAATCGGGACACCACCAGAAGGACAACCCTGGGTGCTGATAGAGGTTTCTGTCGGAGGAGCACCTTCTCACTTTCTCTATGGCCCAGAAAGAACATCCCCGAGTCCAACTTAAAAGGAGTCCAGTGCCTCACTTCATTTGAGTCAGAGTCGAGAGGCAGCAGGTAACACTCAGTGGAGGACAGAAGGAGGAAAAATCTGGTGATTTGTTGTGATTGTGTATTGTTATTATGGCAGATTATTGGAGAGGTGAACATTGGAAGGTGCACATCTGGTGTCTTGGGTTTGGGGCTCACTGTCACGGTCTTGTGGTGACACAGCTAAAATGGCTTGAGTGTCAAACTTTACTGGTTTCAAAAGAAGTGTGATTTTTAGGCTCTCATCAGGATTTTCTAATGTTTCATAAGGTCTGTCCAAGAAGATTGTTACTGTATGTGAAACTGAGTAAATAACATCATCACAAATGTAACAATGACTGGAAGCTCTCCCAGCTGGATCATGAGCTCCACGTATGAGTCATCTCTGATAGAGAACTGCAGAAATCATTGGGTAGAGGGGTTCTTTCATCTGATTGGCTGGCCCAGCACTGACTCAGCTATGGAATGACCAATAGGGTGAGGCAGCTTGATGGCTGAGGTATCCAGGACTCTGAACAAATCCAAATTATACAGTATTATGTGATATCATCTACTTTTGAATTCTTCTCTGTACTTGTACTCTTTCTATTGCACTATTATATTGTATTGAGGATTACTTGTGTTTTGTTCTGTGTATTGTATTTTATTGACCCCCTTTTTTTTGACACCCACTACATGCTCAACCTACCTGGAAAAGGGTCTCTCTTTGAACTGCCTTTACCAAGGTTTCTTCCTTTTTTTTTTCCTACTAGGGTTTTTTTGGGAGTTTCTCCTAGTCGTCTTCTTAGAGAGTCAAGGCTGGGGGACTGTCAAAAGGCAGGGCCTGTTAAAACCCCTTGTGGCACTTCTTGGGCTATATAAAAATAAATTGTATTGCATTGCATTGTATTGTATGAGTTACATGGCCAGATAAGCCTGACAGTCAGTTGCCAGGGCATGTCTGGTACCTCACGCTGCAGGTTTTAAATGGTTCTTGTTAGAGTAGACGTGCGCAGGAATGAGCGATGACTCTTTTTCTGTGGAGGATTTGACTCTTAATTCTGTTATGAAAGATCATTCACATTTTTTGCAAGTTCTTCTTTGAATTTGAGACTTGGCAAAATCCTTATGAATCTAACAGTCTCTGCATCAGCAAGTCTGTGAAAGGTCTAAATGATATTAACCAGGTTCCAAAATTATGGGATGGAAGGGTGACTTGTGCATTTCAATTACAGTATTCAAGAATTTTGTGAAAGCTGTGACTTTAGCACACTTTCCTATTTTTGTTATTTGATATCTTGAACTTCACTAGATCTGTTAGTAGTTTGTTTGGAAGGTGTATCATCTTAATTACGTTTTAATGTATTAAATCATTAGATAAATTGTAGGGTGCAACTACATTCATAAAATAATCAGTTGTGTTAGATAGAGTAATTAAAAAATAAAAAACGAATTGAAGAAAATCTAGAAAGGGTTTCTTTCATCTATTCATTCTTATCGTGGCATTTCATTGAATGGTTGTTTTTAGCTCGTTATTCCCATAAGCCTCATCTCTCTCGAATTGTGCATTCAGACAGAAGCCCAGCCGCTGAACTAACGTGTTAGCTTCATGTTGTGTGAATACTGAATCCTTTAAAGAGTGTTTTGTTTTTTTGTTTTTTTCTTCCCTAACTAGTAGTACTCTAATCTGAGACCCTTATGTTATCCCCTTTAAAAGCCTGATTGATGTCTGTAATGTCATGTCATGCAACTATAGGACATTCATAAGCATTTTTTTTCTCTGGAATATCTGTAGTAATATAAAGTGCTTAAATTACTAATGACTTTGTTTGGCAGCAAATCCTTTAGTTAGTTTGTTCCTTTTCTTTCTTTAGTATGATCGTTAACCTTAACTTAGGTCTGCTCTACTAGGACTGTATTATTAGGAAGATTTATAATTGCTGATATCTCAGTTTAACTTTTACTTCATCGCTCTTGGCAGGAATTCTGCATGTTTTGGGTGTGCCATGTCTCTGGGACTCTGAATTGTGTGACGAGGCAGAAATCCAGCCTTGCTGTATTTGTGATCCTCATATACTGCAGTTAAATATTGTCAGGATTCATCACAGGCATATAAGCGTTCCTCCTAAAGCTGCTCATAATGACAATGCACTTGCCTGCAAAATAAAGGACCAAACAGAAAGAAAAAGAAAAGACAAAATCTTCATCAACCCAAAGTCAGAATAAGATAATGAATAAACCAGCTGAAGGGAAAGCAGGACAAAAAAAAAAACACAGAGCTGAGTAGAAAATGAAAAAAGCAAGAACATTCATTTTAAAGAGAGGCCCTGTAAAGCTGCATGCAGTGCATCCTGGGATTTGGATGATCACTCATAAAGAGCTTGTGTAGGTCATTGGACATTAAGACCGAAAATCACTAGTATAAAAAACATTATATAAAACAATATTTTTATGTTGGTCTTTAAGATTTTTGTCTTCTTCTTCATCATCAACATGATTTTCATTTCACTTTTCTAGATGTACGGGTTATTTAAGCCATTATTTACTAATGACTGTGTTAAGTAGCTGCTGTTATGGTTTATCCCTTGTAAAAGGGTAACAGGGGCTGGACTGAAAAAATGGAATACCGTCTGTAACAGGAGTTCGATGAGGACAGCCATTAGCCCAGCCTTGCTATGATAGCAAGTGCCAGAGCAGAGGAAGACCGCATACATCAAAGCCACGCATTCGTCTTGCTAAAGACAGGGCTGGCTGATCACCAACTGACCCAGTAGGTGTAACTTTGCTAGCAAAACGAGGACACTGTGTGTGTAAAAACCTCAAAAAAGAACTGCAGTACCACCTGCAACCAGAAGGTGTGATTAAGGCAGAAAAAAGAGACGAGCTCCTGAAACAAAAGAAAGAAAGTGTGCTGAAGATTCCTCCATGTCTCAGAAAGAAAGCTGACCAGGAAAGGAACAAAGCAACTACTTTGATTTTGAGAGAAACAATACCCGCTAATGTATTATGGTATTGGTGTCACTTTGATTGAAAGGTAATAACCTTATGAAGGATAAGTTCTGGCTCTTATGAGTTTCTCCTCCTAAGTCCAGCAAGAAAGTTTAGAGAGCAACATCTACCATACACTCTCTCGTGTGTATGTGTGTGTGTCATTGTAAGTCAGCACAGAGGCTAGCTGTGAAAAATGAACTACACAGTTCAAACACGACAATGCAAATGACTAGCTAAAGATTTACAGGATCAGAATTCAGAAGTAATGTGCCTTTCCTATGGGGGAGAAAAAGTAAGCTAAGCTTTGTAATTTTATGTTGTGTTTTGTTTGTTATTGTCTTTTGTCTATATACTTCTATTTGCTTATCTACAGTACATCTTCTGTTATCCTTATGTTATAAACAAACATGTCGTGATTTTGTTTATTTCAATGAGTGTGTCTGGATTATTTGTGAAAGTAAGTCTTTGGTCATTTCTGAACCACAACAGAGAAAGTGAAAGCATGAATGTAGATTTTCATCAATTTACCTTCTTCATAAATTGTACAGATCTCTTCATATTTCTGGCATGTTGGCTGGAAACTGAAACAAAGACCCCTCACTCATCCTACATTTAACAGGAGGGGCAGCTTGTTGATTGTTTTAATTAATTACCAGAATTGCCAAACGTAAAACTGATAATTAATTAACTAACTGAGTGATCATATACTCCACACTACACACAACAATATATATTACAAAAACAACTTAACAAAGTTCTAAATATGAAAACCAACATTACCATTAAATTCCATGTCCACCAAAAGCACCAAAATCTATACTAATAAAAGGCAAAGCCCTCACTGACTGACTGACTGACTGACTGACTGACTGACTGACTGACTGACTGACTCACTCACTCACTCACTCACTCACTCACTCACTCACTCACTCACTCACTCACTCACTCATCACTAATTCTCCAACTTCCCGTGTAGGTGGAAGGCTGAAATTTGGCAGGCTCATTCCTTACAGCTTACTTACAAAAGTTAGGCAGGTTTCATT
This sequence comes from Erpetoichthys calabaricus, assembly GCF_900747795.2. Lineage (NCBI taxonomy): Eukaryota > Metazoa > Chordata > Cladistia > Polypteriformes > Polypteridae > Erpetoichthys > Erpetoichthys calabaricus. The sequence goes on from NC_041402.2 coordinate 29,808,929, forward strand.
TCAAAATTCAAAGCGTAACGGTCATAACTGGAACCTCTTTTTTGTCCATATACTGTAATGGACGGGGGCGGAGTCGCGTATCGCGTCATCATGCCTCCTACGTAATCACGTGAAACGCCTTGGGGCCGATCTGGAAGAAGGTAGCGCAGCGCCTTGATTTAAATGATTCCATGTCTTGGTGGGTTTAATACTGTGTAGGCATACATATTAACACATGTGCAATTAAACATGTGCATTTACGGGGTGATTTCTCAGGCTTAAAAGCTCGCCTTTTATTAAAAAAGTAAATGCAAACTGTTTTCATTCTGAAGGGCACAAACCACGTTGCATTTTGTAATGATAGTTGATTAGTAAGGTCTATTAAGGGATACTTACAGAATGATTAGTAATGCCTGTGAATGCCGATGCAAGTAGGAGAATGGGCGTGAACTAAAGAACGATTAGTAACTTGTACAGTAAGTGTCTCTAAAGTCTGTCTATTAAAAAGTTATTATATCTTTCAATCCTGTGTATTGATTAAACTACGAACCTAACAAGATCACTACATGGTGTCAGAAGTGGCGGATTGGAAGAGGAATGTGAACAAGAGGTTCAGCTTTTGAACGAGTCTTGTGTCTGTGAGTAACCCGAAAACGTGGTCAGAAAGCGCTAAGACGTTCTAGCAAAAAAGAAAAAAAAATCTGGAAGGATTACAGCCCCCACCAAATCTCCAGTTAAAGGGGAATGTAGCTGAAAATTGGAAAAGATTTAAACAGAGATTCGAGTTGTATCTTGCTGCGATTGAAGCAGATAGGAAAAGTGAAAAAATGAAAGCGTCTATGCTTCTACATGTAATTGGCGAAGAGGCACTAGAGGTGTATAACAATTTTCAGTTTGAAGAAGATGGAGACAATATGAAATTGAACAAAATAGTTGAAAAATTCGAAGCGTATTGCAACCTAAAGCGCAATGTGACGTTTGAGTGGCACAAGTTTTTTACATGTTTCCAGTAGTACTAGGGTGCTGTACCGTGTTAGCCATTATGAATGTAGAGAAAAGCCAAGCAAAATGACACCTTTTATTGGCTAACTAGAAAGATTACAATATGCAAGCTTTCGAGGCAACTCAGGCCCCTTCTTCAGGCAAGATTTGATTACATCTTGCCTGAAGAAGGGGCCTGAGTTGCCTCGAAAGCTTGCATATTGTAATCTTTCTAGTTAGCCAATAAAAGGTGTCATTTTGCTTGGCTTTTCTCTACATGTTTCCAGAAAAGCGGCGAAACAATAGACCAGTATGTGACGGAATTGCATAATAAGAGCTGTTCTAAGAAGAAACCGTCGAGACATCAAAGGACCAATAACCTCTAATCAGAACACTAACACCAGCGAAACAAATATTAACGAGAAAACAAGTATAAATCAGGAAAGAACATCTCAACTGCAAACACAATTAACCAGAAGATCAAAACATCAAGTAAAACCACCAGAACGACTCATTGAGACATGTTGAGGATTAAAGGAACATTTTCAATTAAGAAATGCTGAATTCCTTTAACTGTTGTGCTTTTTATACATAGTTTGAATGCTGGATGTATGCCTGAAATGTTCTGGATAGTTCAGTTGTTTGAAGTGATAAAGTTTATCAAAGTAGCATTTGAAATGTATAACATTACTAAGCTTATAAGTACTGCCTTACTTCTCTTTAAGAAAGGAAGATGTAATGATACTTGATTTAAACGATTCCATGTCTTGGTGGGTTTGCGTAGCTTATTGTCAATATCTTTACACCTGTTTTTAAGACTTATTGACTGAAATGGGCTTTCACGAAAAAAGGTAGGGCTTTGCTACAGGATACACCCTCCACAAGTTAAGGAAGTAAAAATAAAAGTATATATTTCTGTTTTATTTAAACCTTTTAAGTTCGTATGCATAGCCCCATTTGGCTGTTTTAGTTTTTTTTTCTTTCTTCAGTAATATTTAATCTCCTTAAAGAAAAACAACATATGCATTTTACTTTTTTTGTATCTCTTTAGTAATATTTTAGTGTAAAAGGATAACCAGTATTTAAACCTTTTATGTTACTTTATAAAGTTATTTTACACAATGTTGAAAAATTAATAAGAAAGCTACATATTTTGGCAGCTGCTGCTTTAATTTTCAATGAAATGAAAAAAAGCTCTCCAGAAGAAAACCTCAATGAAGAAGAAACAGTTTGCACTATCTAAAAAGGAGAAACCCTCATTTATAAAGGTTTGCTGCAGATGACTTAACTGAAAATAAATGAATAGTTCCTATGTGTATAATACATATTTATCTATTTTACTTATGCCTTTATTCCAGCAACTTGCAACATCTGAGGTACAATTTGTTACATTACTTTTGTTTTTTGCAGCACAGGCAGGTGAAGTGACTTCCTCAGGGTCACACAGTGGTGTCAGTACCAGGATTTGAACTGACAAGCTCCGGGTTTGCTGAAATATTACTGAAGAAAGAAAAAAAATGAAAATGGGCAAATGGGGCTATGCATACAAATGTCCATCCATCCATTATCCTAAATACAGGAGCCAATCCCTGCCAACACAGGGCACAAGGCAGGAAACAAACCCCGGGCAAGGTGCCAACTCACCGCAGGGCGCACACACCCACACACACCCACACACCAGGGACAATTTAGAATCGCCAATGCACCTAACCTGCATGTCGTTGGACTGTGGGAGGAAACCAGAGTACCCGGAGGAAACCCAGACAGACACGGGGAGAACATTCAAACTCCACGCAGGGAAGCGAACCCGGGTCTCCTAACTGGCACCTTTCACTGCGCCACCATGCTGCCCGCATACAAACTTAAAAGGTTTAAATAAAACAGAAATATATACCTTTATTTTTACTTCCTTAACTTGTGGAGGGTGTATCCTGTAGCAAAGCCCTAAATTTTTTCATGAAAGCCCCTTTCAGTCAATAAGCCTTAAAAACAGGTGTAAAGCTAAACTTGCAGCACCGCTAATCAATTACACTTGCCTAACGCCTCTCCTAAGGGGACATACTGTAGGATCTAGGCATCAGTCAAAGCACCAATCACAGACCCGATTAGAAAGCAGGAAGCTGTGATTTGTCGTCTCCCTCCCATGTAACAATCACAGCCCGTGTTACAACGCACTATGTATGTATGTATATATGTATATGTGTGTGTTTATGTATGTGTGTATATGTATGTTGATATGTGTATATATATAAGTATATATATGTGGATGTGTATATGTATATATATATATATATATATATATGTATATATGTATATGTATATATATGTTTACATAACCTCTTTAACACACTACTGCTCCGCTGCGAAGCGCGGGTATTTTGCTAGAGATATATATAATATTTAGAGTTTAACAAAAAGTTGAAAAGACAGTATTCACTGAGGGTTGTTATCATGTGCGAATGCCACCATATTTATACTGTCACATCCCGTGACATCTATCTATCTATCTATCTATCTATCTATCTATCTATCTATCTATCTATCTATCTATCTATCTATCTATCTATCTATCTATCTATCTATCTATCTATCTATATAAATGTGGTTAACACTACAACAAAACCCGTTTGAGTACACAGAGATTATGCAAATGCCAGAGAAACACTCTCCTGGCTGGGGTTTGAACCCAGGACTTTGAAGGTAGGAGGCAGCAGTGTTTGCCATGTTATCTGAAAGTGTAATAGACAATTGTGTATTCATATTTCTAAAGGAACCTGTGAAGCCTACCTGTAGAGTCTGGACTGTCCCTTGTCATCAATGAACATTCACCCCATTTACCTCAGTTCTGCAGTAGCAAATAACCATAATTAAGTCGAACAAAAATCCAAGGAGACCTTGCTGCCTGTATGCTGCCATACAGTATGTGTTATTGGCATGCATAGCACATACATTTGAAGTTGCGCCCAAACATACCCCGACTAACTGAAATAATGCTAAGTGACATTTGAAATCAAAGTCAGCCAGTTTATGGTTGGCAGAAGCACCATATGGTGAACCGGGTACTGATTGCAAATATATGGAACATTTAATTGGCTGATATGAAAAACCACATGAGGCAACACTAGTCCTGGACAGATTTATATACTTAAGTCTTTAATGTGACAGGTTCAGCAGTAGAACCTCTACAACATCAGAAACCTCACAAATGTCTACATATTATGTGTTAGGCATCTAAGAAGAATGCAGGGTACAATAAAGATAACAATTTAGGAACAAATATGTTGTTGCTTGGAAAAATGTAAGCAAGTATGATTTAGTAAAAGACATTCAACACTTACAGCATTCTTGCAAACAGGTAATTGTTCTTACTTGTGATTACTCCTTTCTAAAATGTAAATTAATTTCATTGAATTCCTTAAATGTGTTTAATATGCCATGGTGAGTTAACTAATTTATACAAGATTTGAAAAGCATAGAAAGTGAAAAGGTTTGCATGAGACAAAGGATAATTATTTAAAAGAAAGTATCTGTGGTGTGTTTAGTTAGAAGTAGATAGATAGATAGATAGATAGATAGATAGATAGATAGATAGATAGATAGATAGATAGATAGATAGATAGAAAAGGCACTATATACTAGATACAGTTAGGTCCATAAATATTTGGACAGAGACAACTTTTTTCTAATTTTGGTTCTGTACATTACCACAATGAATTTTAAATGAAACAACTCAGATGCAGTTGAAGTGCAGACTTTCAGCTTTAATTCAGTGGGGTGAACAAAACGATTGCATAAAAATGTGAGGCAACTAAAGCATTTTTTTAACACAATCCCTTCATTTCAGGGGCTGAAAAGTAATTGGACAATTGACTCAAAGGCTATTTCATGGGCAGGTGTGGTCAAGTCCGTCATTATGTCATTATCAATTAAACAGATAAAAGGCCTGGAGTTGATTTAAGGTGTGGTACTTGCATATGGAAGATTTTGCTGTGAACAGACAACATGCGGTCAAAGGATCTCTCAATTGCAGGTGAAAGAAGCCATCCTTCATCCATCCATTTTCCAAGAAAGCTGCGACAACAGAAAAAACCAAACCGAGAAATTGCTACAATATTATGAGTGGCAAAATCTACAGTTTGGTACATCCTGAGAAAGAAAGCAAGCACTGGTGAACTCAGCAACGCAAAAAGACCTGGACGTCCACGGAAGACAACAGTGGTAGATGATCGCAGAATCATTTCCATGGTGAAGAGAAACCCCTTCAACCAAGTGAACAACACTCTCCAGGGGGTAGGCATATCGATATCCAAGTCTACCATAAAGAGAAGACTGCATGAAAGTAAATACAGAGGGTGCACTGCAAGGTGCAAGCCACTCATAAGCCTCAAGAATGGAAAGGCTAGATTGGCCTTTGCTAAAGAACATCTAAAAAAGCCAGCACAGTTCTGGAAAAACATTCTTTGGACAGATGAAACCAAGATCAACCTCTACCAGAATGATGGCAAGAAAAAAGTATGGAGAAGGCGTGGAACAGCTCATTATCCAAAGGATACCACATCATCTGTAAAACACGATGGAGGCAGTGTGATGGCTTGGGCGTGCATGACTGCCAGCGGCACTGGGACACTAGTGTTTATTGAAGATGTGACACAGGACAGAAGCAGCCGAATGAATTCTGAGGTGTTCAGAGACATGCTGTCTGCTCAAATCCATCTAAATGCAGCATTGGGCAGCATTTCATGATACAGATGGACAATGACCCAAAACATACAGCCAAAGCAACCCAGGAGTTTATTAAAGCAAAGAAGTGGAAAATTCTTGAATGGCCAAGTCAGTCACCTGATCTTAACCCAACTGAGCATGCATTTCACTTGTTGAAGACTAAACTTCAGACAGAAAGGCCAACAAACAAACAGCAACTGAAAGCCGCTGCAGTAAAGGCCTGGCAGAGCATTATGAATGGATTATGTTAAAAAAATGCTTTAGTTTTCTCACATTTTTATGCAATCATTTTGTTCACCCCACTGAATTAAAGCTGAAAGTCTGCACTTCAACTGCATCTGAGTTGTTTCATTTAAAATTCATTGTGGTAATGTACAGAACCAAAATTAGAAAAAAGTTGTCTCTGTCCAAATATTTATGGACCTAACTGTAGATAGGAAGATAGTATCACACACGATCAAATAGATGCAGTTACCTGCTCTTCATAACATCACTTCCTACACCTCCTATATATACTACCCTCATTTTCTTTTGTACCAGTTCCATTTTGAACTCAGTCTGTAAAGACGTCATTTCCTTTTTCCTGTGAGACAGTTTATGGGGGATCCCCCCAAATCTTTGATGGTGTTCTTGAGCTTATTTAACGATAGATAGATAGATAGATAGATAGATAGATAGATAGATAGATAGATAGATAGATAGATAGATAGATAGATAGATAGATAGATAGATAGATAGATAGATAGATACTTTATTGATCCTTGAGGAATTGTAAATACCAGTAGCCAAGGATTATACCAAGTTAGATGCAAACATTTAAGTACAATCTACACAAATAACATTAAGCAAGTACACTGGGGTTGTAATCTTACAGTCTAGTACACATAATGTAGAAGGTGCCTACAATAATGCCAGTGCAATAGGAATTGTACAAATAACATTACTACCAAAGTGATACAATATAATAATAAATTGACAGATACTAAGGTGACATATTAAAGTAAAAGTGACATGGCTTATGCTAATAGGATAACATGTTTAAAGTGACATTTTATGAAAAAAGGTTATACAGTAGTGAGATATCAGATGTAGTGCATAGCTAATACCTGTACAGATTATGAGGAGAGCAACAGGCCCAGAACTCAAACACCCCCCGTCCCATTTGGGAAGAGTTAATGGCTCTGGGGACAAAAGATCTTTGTATCTTTCTGTGTTCTGTGATAGCAGCCTACCATTAAACAAACTCCTGCTTAATTTTGGTGGCGTATAATGGGTGATGTTCATTGTCCATAATAGACAGCAGCTTCCATAGTGTCCTCCTCTCTGCCGCTCTCACCAGAGAGTCTATTTCCATGTCAACCACAGGTCCTGCTTGCCTAATTAGCTTGTCAATACAATTAGCATCTCTCTTCTTCAAGCAAACAGCACACCACAGCATAGAAGAGAGCACTGGCAACCACCAACTGACAGAACATCGGCAGGAGTTTCTTACATATGTTAAAGGAGCCCAACTACCTCAGAAAATACAGCTGGCATCCTTAACAGAGCTTTTGTGTTCTCTGATCAGTCCAGTCTGTCATCCAACTGCACTCCAAAAATATTTGTAGGTCTTGGCCTGCTCCGCATCATCCCCTTTAATGGAGACAGATCTCACTGGTGGTCTAGACCTATGGTAGACCACAATCATCTCTTTAGTTTTGTAAGTGTTCAACAGTGGTTGGTTTGACTGACACCATCACACAAAGTCATTCACCAGACCCCTGTACTCCTCCTCCTGTCCACCCATGACACACCTCATCTGAGAACGTCTGCATGTGGCATGTCCCTGAATTGTAGCTAAAGTCCAATGTGTACAGGGAGAAGAGGAAAGCAGAAAGAACAGTTCCATGTGGAGCTCCTGTGCTACAGATTACAGTCTGTGCTGTGCAGCCCCCCAGCCTGACAAACTGAGGTCTGCCAGTGAGGCAATCAGTAATACAGTTCATCAGTTGTGAGTCCACTCCAATCCTGAACAGCTTGTCTGTCAGTTGGATGGGCTGGATGGTGTTGAAGACACTGCAGGGGGTATATTGCATGATTCACCTGTGGTCTGAGGAGATGAAGAAGTAGCTGGTCCAGGGTCTTCATGATATGGTATGTCAAGGCCACAGGCCTGATGTCATTGAGTTCGCTGCATCTCACTTTCTTAAGTACCAGGACACGAGACATGAGGTCTTCCTCAGTGTAGGGACCCTCCCCAGTCGCAGGCTCCGGTTGAAGATGTGTTGAAGGGGTTCTGCCAGTTTAGCAGTACAAGTCCTTAGAAGTCTTAAATACACTTATCTGGACTGCCTTTCTAGGGTGCAACCTCCTGAGAAAGGTCTAGCTACAGCCTGCAATAACTATGACGTTAGACACGGAACGCCCTTCATATCACCAAATGCCCCTAACGTCATTCATGGAACACCCTCTGATGTCAGTTTCAATACATCCATCATTGTTTTTGTCGGCACTCGAAGGAATGGTGGACTTTGAATAAATCTTTATGAAAGCTTTTTGTGGAAAAAAGAACAAGACAGAGTTTGAGTTGGAAATCAAGATGACAATGAGTTTGTTGCAAGTTTTATTAATATTAGATAACATCACACTTTACTGGTAGGGTGCGTTATGCCAGAGTGAATTAAAGATGTTAGTTGAATTGACTTTCAGGTGCCGTGCAATACTAAGCGTTCTTAGAAAGTATTAAACAACAAGCAGGTTTGTGTAGCGTATTGTTACAGGGCTGTTCGGAAAACTCAATTCGGAATAGTAAATAGACAGATTCAGCTGTCAATTATTTTTTATAATAACTAATATTATATGTAAATGTCTGTTGTTGAGTTTAACTGACCATAGCTAAGTGTAACGAATCATAATCAAATTATCAGTGACCGTGATTAAGAACTTATAATTGCTTTGCCCTATAATTGTCCTGTATATCACATATATGCTAGTAAATCAGAAGCAAAGCCTATCAGTAACCTGGTATTTTAGATACCAAAATATATTTCAGAAAGACAGTGAAGAGAGATTGAGCCAATATCAAGGGATTTTCCACTGAAAAGTGGAAAAAGAGCACAATTTTCTAAGACAAACACAGTTAATAGTGGATATGCTATTTTTTCTCGTACAGTATAGTAATGTTACTAGTCAAAAGTTTGAATACACGTAGGTCACTTTAGATAACCTTTTTCATAGTTCTGTATATATATATTTACAGTACATAACGGAAAATTTTAACAAGTAGCTACAAACAAAGGTCAAGTGCTAAAGCAATATCAGTTACCTCCTGTTCAAGAAAGTTCAAATTAGATTCTAGACAATGGGGAAAAGAACAGCCAGTTAGTATTATTATTTTATTATTTTGTCTTTCAATGATAGTATAGTTTGTTTAAACTCTTAAAACAATATCCAGCTTTTCATGCTGACCTCTCCTGCATTCTTCAAAAATAGTGCTTTTGAATTTTTTTTTTCAATTTAAATAAAGTGAAACGTTTGTTCTTGTGCATATTTGTCAGTTTTAAGAACTTTATATCTATTTTATATTCACCAGAGACACATAATATATTCAAGTCCACAGAGGAACCTACAGTTGTGTTTGGTGCTCAGGAGTTTGCTTGTCTATTTTGCTATAAAAGATCAGATTCTGCAGGCCTCATCAGCCATTTACAAAGCCAAAAAAGTACAGTGGTGGTCCATGGAGGGATGTGCAGCTCTCAGAACGTGTAAACTTCGATCAATTGACACTTTTAACACAATTGAAATCAATTTGAGCTCCACCTTAACAACAAGATTTTATTTGATAAAATAGTATACTGTGTACTTTTCCACCTTTTGAAAAGCTTGATTTGATTCATTTTAGATTAATTAATTTATGACTGTTTATTTTCTATTTTAAAATATTTAGTAGAATATAACAAAGATCGGTACTCCGGTTTCCTCCCACAGTCCAAAGACATGTAGGTTAGGTGCATTGGCGATTCTAAATTGTCCCTGCCCTACGCCCTGTGTTGGCTGGGATTGGCTCCAGCAGACCACCGTGACCCTGTTGTTTGGATTTAGCGGGTTGGATGATGGATGGATCGATATCAAAGATCATAGTACGAATACTTTAATTTTTAAGAACGCAAGCGTGGAGTTACATTACAATTGACAGTTAACATATAATATATTTTCATAAATATTTAAAAACGTCATTGGCTGTATCTTTTATTATAATGTTTGTTCCGATTAAAAGAAATAGCATGCTATTTTTTATTCATAGAATTTATTGCAATTTCCTGATTTACATTTCTTAGGAAGACATGTCATATATTAGTCCAGCGTTTCTCAACCTTTAAGTATTTGCGAACCGAGTTTTCATAACAGTTTTAATCGCCCCCCACTAAAGTTTTTTTGAAAGGAGCCCACTAATACCAATTTGTTCTTTTTTAATTAATGATATATCATAGATGCATATTTTATTATACCTACTTAACTTTTATCGACGTTTATCTAACTCTATATGTATTTTCAGCCGCTTGTATTTGCAGATACAAGCGGCTGAAATGAGTTTCCTCCGCAGGGTGTCTGGGCTTTCCCTTAAAGATAGGGTGAGAAGCTCAGTCATCCGGGAGGGGTTCAGAGTAGAGCCGCTGCTCCTCCGCATCGAGAGGAGTCAGATGAGGTGGCTCGGGCATCTGATCAGGATGCCTCCTGGATGCCTCCCTGGTGAGGTGTTCCGGGCACGTCCAACCGGGAGGAGGCCCCGGGGAAGACCCAAGACACGCTGGAGGGACTATGTCTCTCGGCTGGCCTGGGAACGCCTTGGGATTCTCCTGGAAGAGCTAGAAGAAGTGGCCGGGGAGAGGGAAGTCTGGGTATCTCTGCTCAAGCTGCTGCCCCCGCGACCCGACCTCGGATAAACGGAAGAGGATGGATGGATGGATGGATAAATGTATTTTTCTAGTATCAGAATATAGTTTAAGTTAATTTGTTTTGGTTTCAATAGATGTATTTTTCATATTTTCGATTCTTGTTTTCTTTTTTTCACATCTTCGCGCCCCCCTTTTTGTTACTTCGGTGACCCCCTAGGGGGGCCCGCCCCACAGTTTGAGAATCACTGTATTAGAAGATGGTGGTGTCTTCTCTTACTTTGGAAAGTCAGAATTAAAGGTGTGTAATTTTTCAAGCTTTTTTTTAAGGGAAGAACAGATATCAGAATATGTCAGCTTACAGTATTTCTGAATTTGTTTTTTTCTTCCAGCCAAGACTGCCGTCTTCAGTTTCCACACGGGAAGAAGGACATTCTGTGTACCACTGGTAGTGCTTCCTAATTCTCAGTTGAAAAGTGTTCTGACACTCATTTTTATATATTAGAACTTCACAAAAAGTCTTTGACCAACAGGTCACAAACCAGGCCTCCAGTGAGGCCTTCACTGACTTGTGTCTTTCTTCAGCCCTGTGTCGTGTCAATGGCATTATGGGGGCAGAGAATAGTAGTCTTAAAAATGGGGGTTTTGTGTGCTCTAACTGATTTATTAAATGGCAATTATTTCTGCTTCCAGTAATTCCAGACAAGATAGGGAACAGCAAGGACCTTTCTCCATCCCTCCTTTTCCATTATTGAAGCATATGCTGCTTATCTTTCCTTTTCTCACTCACTCACACATTTCTCAAGGGCTTGATATTGTGTATGCTTACTCCATACGTGATAATGTAAAATATATTTTGTAAAACTATAATGTGGTATGAGACTATTGATCTGGAATACAGTAGAAAGTCAAGTGTTTTCACCTATAAATACCCAAACTTTTATATAAAATGCATGTATTTTTGAAAATGTCGACTGAATTATTTACAGTATGCCAGCACAATGAATAGTATCAAATTTAGTTTACTGTTCTTAAAATTTAGGCAATGAATGGTGTGGTGTGTGGCCGGCTAAATATTCCGGCCCTCACCCCCAGGCCGCAAGGTGGAGCTCTCCCAACAGCATAGAAGTTCCCCGAATTCCAGCAGGGCCTCATGGACTTTGTAGTTTATATGCACAGCCCTGCTGAATACCATGGGGACCACCAGGAGTTACTGTGGGGAGGCTGCCGGACTCTTACTTGGCCTATAACCCGGAGGTGCGTCATGATCACATGACAAGAGGAAACAACGTGCTTCTGGGTTGAAGAAAAGAGCTTTTTATCCAACCCGGAAGTGTTCATGATCACATGGACAGAAGGGAGAAACACTTCCGGGTCATGGACTATATAAAGGACTCTGGGAAACCAGTATGCTGAGCGGAGCTGGGAGGAAGGGTGGCGAAGTGTCTGGGAGTGTGGAGGATTGATTACTGTATTGTTTATTGATTTATGAGTATTGTGGAGTGGAGGGTGCTTTGTGCACTGTATTGTTCAAATAAAAGTAATACTTGGACTTTTACCTGGTGTCTGGAGTCGAGTCAGAGGGTTCAAGAGGATGATAAGGGCCTCAACCTGCAACAATGGCTTCATAGGTTGCTTTTGTGGAGTTTAAGATTTTAACTGTTTTCCTTGTTCTTCAAAGATCAGTTTCATCTGTGGCATTAGGTAGCATTAACTGAATTTGCAGGTCAGCATATTTATGGTTAGGTGTAGTTGTTTGCAAATTGTAATGTATTAAAGTGATTGAAATGCCACATAATTGATTTGCAGAAATGCATAATATTTAATAATCTGTATTGCTGTGCCTTGTAGCATGGAAAATGTGGTTCTCACAAAGGCACAGGCCTGTCAGCTACTGTGTGTAATGAAATGATTCTTACCGACTCAAACACAGCAAATGCCTTAAAGGTAAGGATTCTCTTTTTCCTTTTCAGAATCATTCAGTCATCAATCAGTCTAGAACGTAGTGATCGTTTGCTTCAGGTAAACACTTTTTAAAATTTTTTTAAAATTACGTATAACCTTTTACATGTAGCATTTCAATTGCAATATGTTTAGGTGAATGTTTTAGTAGTTTTTAAAGAATATTCACTACATTGGTAACAATTAAATTACCTGTTATTTGAAATGATGAATTTGGCCTTCACAAGTGACAATGCTGTGGTAATTGGACTATTTTTGTTTTTCAGATACTCATTTAAGTACAATTCCTGTAGATGTACAGATTAAATTGGAATGGTTCTTACAGAAATGTATTAGTAAATAAAAATGTACTCTTTTTTCACTTCCAAGCACTTAGTCATTTTTAATTATTTGTGCACTTTTTGAATGGTTTCCAACTAGACACGACATTCCCTTGAAAATGAACTGCTATGGTTGAACACTGGAGTTTATTTTTTCTTTTACTCCACCTCATGAATACAGGGAGTACAGTAGAGGCAAAAAGGCAGAGAAATCAATCGAGCTTAGCATTCCTATGACATGCTATGGTCATATTGGTGGGTTTATTTCATAAGCCAATTTGAATGTACTTTGAGTAAAAGTGGAGTTAATGTGTTGATATTCCTAATAAAATACTTCACACCCTGTATTGTTTGATTTTTCACAAAAAAGTCTTCATTGATCAAAAACATCCTGACTGCTTGTGACCGACTTGTTGTGACAGAACTCAGGCCAAGAATTCTGGATATGGACGAGGATGAAGGAACACACACAATTGGAAAACGATGAAGATATTGAAGAAGCCATGTCCTCCTTGCTATTTACTTTTGACTGCATTAAGGATATGCTCTCCTATCTTGATGAGATACGGGATAAAAAAAGTTCCCATCAGTTGCTGCTGTTCTACCAGTTAGATTGTTATGTTTTGTTTTAATTTTGTCAACCCTCAAAATTTCCACTGTAAAGAAAGGAGGGGATGGACTGGCTTTCTGACCTGGTTCAGTAGTTCCTTGTCTACTCAAAAGACCCATATAGTGGATGGAGGGCACGGGTGGATGTCCTGACTGGGATTGTGTGCTTTATTTCTTTAAAATATATTCATATTTAACCTGAAACTTGTATGTGTGTGGTTGTGTCCAGGGTCTGGGTGCTAAAATGCCCCCCACAGGTTACACTCCCCTATGTGGTAGTTATAATATTGAGCTTTGTGTTTTGATACATCACTTTAACTTTCAAGACATAGACTGTTGGCTTGCAAGTTCAAGATGAGAGTCTAATTAAAAGCAAAAATTAGTTGGGACAAAAATCTGCAGCCCCTGGGACTGAATATGAGAACCACTGTATAAAACAATGCCATGATACAAATCAGGATTATTAATATGTATACTATATGTGTTTGGGTGTGTGTGTGCGTATATATGTGTATGTATGTAGGTATATATGAGAGAGAGGGAATATATATGTGTTTCATGATTTATATCTTTTGTAATGTTTAAAATGTGCTTATCTGTTTATTCATCCTTTTCATGTCCATAACAGTCTGTGTGTTGTATGTGATAACTCATTTTATAACTAACTGCACTCACTCAGTCTTCTTTAACTTAGTACATAACTTTGCTCCCCTTCACCATCTCCATGATGCATACTGGTACAGCAGTTAAGTCTTGTACTCCATATCATCTTGGCACATCTGGATAACGTAAAAGCTGCTCTTATAGAGATATGTCTATAGACAATAGCTTAGCATTCAACACTGTTGTGCCAACAGAACTGGATTTAGGACTTCATAGCGAACACACCTCGGCTTTGCAGATTGCCAGCATCATATGTAATAGACAATTGTATATTCATAATTCTGATGGGACCTGTGAAGCCTACCTCTACAGTGTGGACTGTCTTTTGTCATCAATGAACATTCACCCCATTTACCTCAGTTCTGCAGTAGCAAATAACCACAATTAAGTCAAACAAATATCCAAGGAGACCTTGCTGCCTGTATGCTGCCATACAGTATGTGTTATTGGCATGCATAGCACATACGTTTGAAGTTGCGCCCAAACATACCCCGACTAACTGAAATAATGCTAAGTGACAATTGGAATCAAAGTCAGCCAGTTTATGGTTGGCAGAAGCACTATACGGTTAACCGGGCACTGATTGCATTTAATTGGCTGATATGAAAACCACATGAGGCAACACTAGTCCTGGACAGATTTATATACTTAAGTCTTTAATTTGACAGCTTCAGCAGTAGAACCCCTACAACACTGGAAACCTCACAAATGTCTACATATTGTGTGCCAGGCATCTAAGAACAATGCAGGTTACAATAAAGATAACAATTTAGGAACAAATCTGTTGTTGCTTGGATTCCCCATTACCACAAATGGAATAGATGGTTTATATCTCCTGCGTTTGTTTCCAAGTTTCGCCTTTATCTCAGCACCAGCCCTGCATCCCTAACACCTGCACCTCAGTTCTTCCGGAATGATCTGCGCTCTCCCAGAGAATCTCTTTGTGTGGAGTGCAAGTAGCTCTTCCTTCGTCTAAACAAAGTTCATGCCTCTCACTTGCATAGTAAAAAGATCCATATCCATAGTGTACTTATAGAAAACCACTGCGCACATAGTAGGCAAATAGAAACTCTACGCTATAAGTAAAGAAAAGAAAGAAAATACAGAGACGGAGCTATTGGTTATGGTTAGGATGCCACTCACGTCCATTAAATAAATTGAGGTTGGGCTGTATGCATGGGCATATGTGTTACACATGTCTCCAGGTTTGGGACTTTGAACATCTGGTCACCCTATAACTTACCATCCAAGTATCACATTCATCTGATATCCATAATGGTCACTCGCTGTAATAAAGTGTGCCATTCAATTCTGTTATTCCCTAACATTTGCCATAACTGAACAGCTTGGCAAGTCCCATTTCTTGAAAATTGTGACAGCCAGACATGCTCAAGCAAAAAAGGAATTAATTAAATAAATAAATTATTATTATTATTATTATTATTATTTTTATATCTCTATTATTAAGAAATCTTGAGACAAGACAAGACTATTGCCAACAGATATTTTCAAGTCCCGCCCTCCTCTCAGCCATTTACGATTAACGGCCCATGCCCACGGTCTTCTCCCATCTTTTGACAGACACAATTCCTGCACTCGCAGCTCTTAAATTTTTATGTTTTCCTCACTTTAAGTTCCCAATAAAAGAAGACTTATTATGTCCAAATTGTATTGAAGAATTTCATCCCGAAGGATTATCGACAGAAGAAATGAGTACACAAGAAACGATGAAAGCAAACGAATTAACACAAAACTTGTGAATCCGTGCCATGGCAAATTGGTTAAATGTGTATCAATAGACTATGCTGAAACAGTTGGTGCTAATGGTGCGTAAGATGAAAACATCAACTTCCAATTTCCCATAGAATATCTACAACCGGGCGGCACGGTGGCGCAGTGGGTAGCGCTGCTGCCTCGCAGTTGGGAGATCTGGGGACCTGGGTTCGCTTCCCGGGTCCTCTCTGCGTGGAGTTTGCATGTTCTCCCCGTGTCTGCGTGGGTTTCCTCCGGGCGCTCCGGTTTCCTCCCACAGTCCAAAGACATGCAGGTTAGGTGGATTGGTGATTCTAAATTGGCCCTAGTGTATGCTTGGTGTGTGGGTGTGTTTGTGTGTGTCCTGCGGTGGGTTGGCACCCTGCCCAGGATTGGTTCCCTGCCTTGTGCCCTGTGTTGGCTGGGATTGGCTACAGCAGACCCCCTTGACCCTGTGTTCGGATTCAGCGGGTTGGAAAATGGATGGATGGATATCTACAACCGTTAACACTGTCTTCCACTGGCCAAATTACTGTAGAAAGAAGGATGCATTGTAATGTTATTGCGTAATTTATGTCTGAGTGATGGGCTATGCAATAGGACAAGATTACTTGTATTCAAAATTTGTTGAACAATTCTAACAAGTAAAATTTTAACAGGCGACAAGAAAGGTAATGTAGTACATCTTGTGCAGATAACATTAGTCACTAAAGGAGATCTTGATATGCCATTCGTATTAAAAAATTTACAGTTTCCCATTAGAATACCTTTTTGTTATGACAATTAACAAATCACAGGGACAAACATTCAAAAATGTCGGTTTATTTACTAGAGAGAAAGAAACGCTATTCACTCACGGGCAGTTATATGTTGCGTTATCACGATGTTAACTCCAAACATGCGATATTGATGAAAAATTAATTACAAATATAGTTTTTACTGAAGTTTTACAGTAAAAGTGTAAGTTTAAAAAGTATTTGCATGTTAATTTCAAAGCTAAACAGAACAAAAGCATATAACACAACGAATACCTCTAACACAACATGAAACATAATTTTCTTTAAATTTATTACGTTTTACTATATTTTACTATGGTTAATTACTTGCTGTAATGTAAAATAGTTATGTAACAATTCCCATGAAAATAACAATCTGTTTAAATTGTACATCCGCTTCCCCATACGCGAATGGCAGAGCTGTGAACTGGCTGGCGTGTAGCGCCCGCCCAGGGGTTGGCGAGCGAAGCGAGCAGGGGGAAGAGCCCTCTAGTTACTATTATTATTTAGATTACTTTAATTTCCAATTGCAATCTGTCTTGTATATGTATATGTGTGTGTGTAAGTGAAAGCAGTCCCAGTAATAGACTCAAGTTCTGTCCAGGCCTCTTTTCAGCCTTTTGTCCAATCCTGCTTAGATAGCCTTTGGCCCCTGAAACCCTGAAATGGATTAAGAAGATTCTAGAAGCGACCTGTTGAACTCAATCTATTGAGAGCTACAGCTCCTGTACAGCCCTCAAACACACCTGTAGGTTACGCTATGCCTACATTTCCTAACTTTCTGTGTATTATTAATAACCAACACAGTGATTGTTAAATGCTGTAATGTCTTTTAAGGAATGATTGGTGACTTAAAAGAAGATGCAGCTTTTTAAAAAAAGCCACTGTAATTCTTTAAAATTTTAGCAAAGTGATTGGAACTTCTGTTACGTGCTCTGGACCATCAATGACAGGAAGAATGAGGGCTGAAGCTGTATGGATGTGTTAGAGGCAGAGTTTTGGTTTGTATGAGCTCCAAGTAACAGACAAAGAGTGAATGGGGAGTTGTTCTAAGCAATATGGATACAATTAAGTAAAAATGGATGGCATACTTTGAGAAACTGTTAAATAAGGAAAATCCAAGGTTAATATTTGAAGATGGGGTACCAAATAAGGGTGTAAAAAAGAGAGTAAGTAGGGAAGATGTCAAAAGGACATTGGAAAGAATGAAGAATTGGAAGGCAACTGGACTAGATGGGATACCAACTAAGGCACAGATGAGTCTGAGGAAGGAGGAAATAGATTTGTTGTGGGAGCTGAGGTCAAAGGTCCATTCTGAAGAGAACATGCAAGATCAGTGAAGAATTATCATGATTGTGTCCTGTATTTACAGAGAAGGAAGATATTCAGGATTGTGGAAATTATACTGTAGGGGTATAATGCAGATGTCACATACAATAAATATATGGCAAAGGTAATGGAAATAAGGCTGAGAAGAGAGGTGACGATAGGAAAAGGTGCAACAGAGAGAGACGGATTTTGGAAAATATAGAGAGAAACAGAAAGAACTGTACATGGTATTTAGATTTAGAGGGGGGATATGGTAGACTTCCCCTGCAAAAATATTGAGATGTACGAGAGAAGAACAGGGAGTGTAGGAGAAATATGTAAGGATAGTTAAGGATATATATGACGGTGCCTACACACAAGTGAGAATAACAGAAGATTTTCAGTTAAAGTTGGGTGTAATAAAATAGGCAGCTGACAGAAAAAGGTTTAGGGATGGCCACTCCATATACTTGAAAAAAGACATTCAAAATGAAAAAAGTCTTCAGAAACATGCTTAATAGAATAAAACAGGGTTATAAATATGGTGGAAGACAGGAAAAGGTGGAGTCAGGAATTCTGGGTACTGGAAGTGACGTCATCACATGGGGCTGGAAAGTGATGTCATCAGTGGGTGGATCGGTACTGATGACTCTGAGAGGCACAGTCTTCAGCAGAGGCACGGTACATGCCCCGAAGCTGGCGAGTGAGTGAGGAAGGCCCCTTCCTTTGCGTGTTTCTTGAAAAAATTATAGAAAAAAAAACGATCTAATTCCGTTAAGTAGTTCTCTCGTGAAAAGTGGACAGACATACAGACAGACAGACATTGGATTTTTATATATTACATATTAGTAAACCTTCAAAATAATGTGCAATTAAAGTCTCAACAGCATTCTCAGCATTTCTGGAGCTTAGTAGAGCCAGATAACTATAAGAATCTTCACCAAGCAGCTCTGAAAATGTGTGCTTTGTTTGGGTCTACATATCTCTGTGAGTCTGACATGAATGTCATGAAATCAAAGTTCAGAACAAGACTGACAGATGAACATTTAAATGACTCCATTAAAGTGAACCTAAGTGGCTACACCCCACCATACACCTCTCTTGTTGACTCCATGCAGTGCCAGTCATCTGACTAACTAAAAAACACATCACACATAGGTTTAGGTTTAGGTTTATTTGTCATATATAGGTTAACACAGGGTCAACATACAATGAAATGTGTATGACGAGAAAAACAAGTCACTCAGCCTAGATCCAATAAAGCTAAAAAATAATTTTAAAAAAATTACAAGTTAAAAATAGACAAGCCATATAAAATAAAATGTGTACGTTTTAAAAGACGTTATAGAGCAATATGAGTTGAATGAGCAGCAAGTACAAATGACAGTTATTGCACAGATGATGTTTTATAAGTACAGATGCATATTCCATAAAGTACACATGCAAGTTCCAGTCAGTATTCCGAGTGTGTGCAGGTACAGTTTGTGTGTGAGTAGTGCAGTGTAGATGTGATGCAATGTAGGTGTAATGTAAGTGTATGTAAGTGTTCAGGTGTTGCTGTTGATGAGTCGAATGGCCTGGTGGTAAAAACTGTTCTTAAGTCTTATAGTCCGAGCAGCCAGACTCCTGTATTGTCTGCCAGACGGTAACAAGGAGAACAGCTGGCGTGCTGGATGGCTGTGGTCCTTTATGATGCTGCTTGTCTTACGCAAGCACAGATGGAGGTAAATGTCTTCAATGGCAGGGAGACTCTTGCCCGTGATGTGCTCTGCTGCCTTCACCACTCTCTGTAGTGATTTCCGGCTGCTGGCAGAGCAGCTCCCATACTAGATGGTAATGCAGCCCATCAGCAGAGTCTCAACCACACTCCTGTAAAAGTTTGAGGTGATGTTGGCATTCATGCCAACCTTCTTCAGCCTCCTCAGGAAGTAGAGCCGCTGGCGAGCTTTTCTGACCACAGTGTCTATGTGAAGGGTCCACGAGAGATCCTCAGTGATGTTTACTCCAGAGGAACTTAAAGCTGTTAACCCTTTCAACTTCTAAGCCGCTGATGTAGATGGCCTGGTGTTCTCTGCCTTGCTGTTTGCGATAGTCCACGATCATCTCCTTGGTTTTGCTGACGTTAAGAGACAAGTTGTTATCCAGGCACCAATTACTCAATGCTAGCACCTCCTCTCTGTAGGCCGTCTCATTGTTGTCAGTGATGAGGCCTATGATGGTTGTGTCGTCTGCAAACTTGATGATGGTGTTTGTGCCATGTTTTGCAACACAGTCGTGGGTGAACAAGGGATACAAGAGAGGGCTAAGCACACAGCCCTGTGGTGCTCCTGTGTTTAAAATGAGTGATAAGGACATGTGTTTGCCGACTCTCACCACCTGGGGCCTGTTTGTGAGGAAAGAGAAAATCCATCTGCAGATGGTCGTCCCCAACCCAAGGTTATCAAGCTTCAAGACGAGTTTTGAGGGGATGATGGTGTTGAATGCCGAGCTGTAATCTTTGAACAGCATTCTTACATATGTATTTCCTCTTTCCAGGTGGGTGAGGGCAGTGTTTATTGTTAGCACAATGGCATCCTCTGTAGATCTGTTTGCTCTGTAAGCAAATTGGAGAGGATCCAGCGTGTCGGGGAGGGAGGAGCAGATGTAACCTTTGACCAGTTGCTCGAAGCACTTCTTAATGACCGATGTCAGAGCAACCGGGCGATAGTCATTCAGACAGGAGACCACCGGTTTCTTTGGGACAGGAATGATGGTGGATGCCTTGAAGGAAGTGGGGACCACTGACTGCCTCCGGGAGAGATTGAAGATGTTGGTGAACACACCTGCTAGCTGGTCAGCACACGTCCTGAGGGCACGGCCTGGGATGCCATCTGGTCCAAGAGCTTTGCGAGGATTGACCTTTTTGAAGGACCTTCTCATGTCAGACGTCTCAAGGATCAGAGTGACAGACTCACTGCCCCCTTGAGGATATAACACCTGTTCTTTGTTGGCTGCATCAAAACGAACATAGAAAGTGTTGAGCTCGTCTGCAAGACATGCGGTGGGCTGAACACTGACTGTGTTTTTCTTTTTATAGGCAGTAATGCAGCACAGTCCATTCTGCAGGCGCTTGGTGTCAGAGCTGTGATAGCTTGAATCCACTTTGTCCCTGTAGTCCTGTTTGGCCTTCTTGATGGACCTCCGGAGGTCGTATCTGGCTGCTTTGTATGCATCAGAGTCCCCTGAGCCAAAGGCAGAGGTCCGCACCTTGAGCTTAGCCCGAATCTCCCTATTTACCCAGGGTTTCTGGGTAAATGTAACCGGACATATGAATACTCTTGTGAAGTGAAACAGTGACTTGTAACAAAATGACAAATTAATAAGTCATATCTGTGTATTTGTAATTGCATTGTTTTGTTTTGACAGCATTCATGTTTTAATCCGATAGTGTGAGATACACTAGAAAATGCATGCAGACATACAAAATGCACTTGCAGGTGAACTAAATATTTTTTTGTGATGTTTTAATGCAAAATGTGAGTTGTGGACACCAACATTTTGTAAATGTTCAGGCAAAACAAGCTTATTCAGTTTGTTTGGGTTGAAATGAGCTATGAGAATAAACGTTAGAAAACATGAGTAGCTCCCGGCCATTTTCATTTTGTAAAAGTAGCTGTCAGGGGGGAAAAAAGGTTGGAGACCCCTGCTCTAGATTAATCCTCAAATACTATCATTCTGCAATTAATTATGAATTCTTCTCGTCAATTGCTATCACAATCACCTATTTCATGGCCAGAAAGATCAGCATCAGAGCGGTAAATAATTACTGAACTGTTATAGAATAGTTTGGGTAACTTGAGCATACTGACACTCACGTCTGAATTTATAATATTGCTTTTTGTTGTTCTTGTTATATGTGTTTGTGTATTGGATTGTTTGATTTTATGTATAGTGTTGTACAGTGTCGTTGTGTACCTTGAAAGGTGGTTTTAAATTAAATGTATTATTATTTATTATTAAGATTACAGTGGAGTGGCTTTGGGACAAATCTTGGATTGTCCTCGATTGGCCCAGACTTAAACCCATAGAATATGTGTGTAGAGATCTGAAGTTTACAGACGCTTCCCATCCAGTTTAATGGAGTTTGACAGGAAGAATGGGATAAGATGACCAAATCCAGGTGTGCAAAGCTGATTGAGACTTACCTGAAGAGACTCGAAACTATAATTGTTGCCAAAGGGGCTTCTGAACCTACTGAACTAAGGGTCTGAACACTTATATGAATGAGAGATTTCAGTTTTTGATTTTAAATAAATTTTCAAACCTTTCTGAAAATGTGTTTTCACTTTTTCATTATTGGTTATTGAGTGGAAATTGATGGGTAAAAATGGTACATTTTTCAGATTAAAATTAAATCTACAACACAATAAAGTGTGCAGAAAGTGATGGGGTCTGAGTACTTTGTGAATCTTCTATAGATTCCCGTCAGACCCCCAAAATGCCGACTGAAAGGTGAGTTGGTGGTATTTCTGGTGTAGATGTCTAACATTTTCATGTTGTGCTATTCAGCTCCTGCCTTACTGCTGACAAAAATGAAAGGGGCACGTTGGTAGGAGAGGGGTGGCGTCATGTTTGCTGCTGGTATTTTATTCCGGCATTCAGAGTAGAGAATATCATTTTCTGATCCTTAGGAGCTTCAGTCACACAAGACTAGCACAGCACATTCCACGCATATCCTTCAAATTCAATTTGAGGCCACCATGCCACCATTCGACAGACTGGTTCACTCTGAATAGCATTAATTAGCGGCAATAAACTGGGCGGTGGTAGACATTTGTTGTAATGGAGGCTATCTCTGTATCCTCTGATTTGTGGCGGATTCTTCCCATCAAGTTTTCGGATTTTCTGTACGTCAAGATTGGATTTCCTATAAGTCATTAGGGAGCAGCATAGTCTAATCATTTTCTAAAGATATACAATATACAGAATATATTCCAGCAAGAATTAACATAAAAAACCTTTCCAGTATTTGTTATTCTCTAATTTTTTTTTTTGTCGGAGTTGTTTTCTCGGCATCAGACTGCATCACATGACTTTGCCCCAAATGCTTGAATGCTGTGTATCAGCTGAAAGCAATTTGCTGTGAAGCACAGCTGCCAGCAGGATAAGATTTTCCTCCATTCGTTTACTTTGAAATGCTTTTTTAAAAGCCAAAATACACAAGGCAGTCAAATTGCTGACATGTGTGCGAAGGGTAGCGAAAACTCTGCATTCTTTCATGACTTTCTATGCAAAGCGCACCACTGTTTATTTAAAGAAGGCAGAGCACTTTAGTGCTATTAAGAAACATGTCGGATGGTCAACTCAAAGTTTCCTCACAGGAAAAATTCGGCAGAGTTTATTTTTGTTCCGAAAGTTATTTTAGTTTTGACTCATAAACTTTATGTATCCCAGTGCAATGGAAAGCACAGTGTTGAGTTGCAAAAGGTAAGATTGTATCAATAAACACAAACCTGGAAGTCCTCTGCTTATTTGTCCACATTGTGCGAGACCCCACGTTGGCCTGCTGGGGATTCTGAAAATATTGCAGGCGGGCATTGGTTTTTATATTGTGTTTGAGCTTCTTCGTGCTGGATTCTTTATTCTCAGAAAACTGTTTAATGGTGATTTTGCATTATTTTTATTAAATATTTATACTTCTAGTTGTAAAAATAAGCATTACTATTGAAAGGAAAGACTTAACTCTTTTACTATTAATAGAGGACAACTTCGATATATGCCAGTAATCACAGTGTTGTGTGCAGTTAGCATGTTCTTTTGATGTGTGTGTCGTGATTGAATTATGTATTTTACAAGCTGTACTGCCTTCCTAAGATGGGTTGAAATTTACGTAATCAACGTTGATCACAGAAATAATGTTTGCAGTGCACCATGCAATGCATATGTCTCTGTTAAATGTCATTTTGAATGGGATTTGTAA
Source organism: Erpetoichthys calabaricus (assembly GCF_900747795.2). Taxonomy (NCBI): domain Eukaryota; kingdom Metazoa; phylum Chordata; class Cladistia; order Polypteriformes; family Polypteridae; genus Erpetoichthys; species Erpetoichthys calabaricus. The sequence goes on from NC_041402.2 coordinate 29,832,831, forward strand.
AAGCAGTGTTAGTGTTTGTGATGCACCATCTGCTGGAATGACAAATACAATGCATTGTTTTATCAAAAATGTTTGTGTCTATTGTGTGATGGATGGCCCTTATATCGAAAGGCCCAGAGGAGAGACTGTGTTCTGGGCATTACCTTCCCCGGGACACTAGAGGGCAGCCACCCTGGCTTGCTGTACAGCCATGGGTTTGGAGTTTGGAAGCTCCACCCTGCTGGGTCCCGTGGCCATCACCAGAGGGCGCTTGGACTGTGTTGGAGTCCGAGTGTGGCAGAAATGCTTCCGGAAGCCGGTCAACGAGCACCTGGAGTTCTTCCATGTGCCTTGTAAAAGGAGTCAGCAGCCACTTCTCCAGAGCTTGTGGGAGGAGGAATGGCGGCATGTAAAGGTGAAAAAAGAAAGTAATTTGGGGTTCTTTATTGAAGAGCTGTGCAGTAAGGGTGGGAAGCAGGGGGAGGCTGTTCTCACACCAAATAAATAAAGGTGTGTTGTACCTGCACTTGTGTCCGTGCCAGTCTGTGTCGGGTAGGGTGGCTGGTACGCCCCACGGTGGTCCACAATTGGAACGACAGGGACAGAGCAACTCTACAGATACAATGATACACAAACACAAACACTTGACCTTTTATTAAGGAGGATCTGCAATTGATATTCCTTACATAGACTTAGCAGCTAGTCTTTACATTTTTTGGGTCAAATAACGCTTTGAGTACTGAGAAAAGCGCTATATAAATGTAATGAATTATTATTATTATTATTATAACATAAGGACTTGACACCGAATACAAAGTTCAAGCCACGGATAACAGGTCACCTCATCTACTGTAAATCTAAATCAAATACCCTCTAAAACTGGGATTCTCAGGTGCAATACTGGAAGTCAACTGTGGCTGCAGGTTTTCATCCCCACCAAGTGCTGGTTTTAATTGGATTCTAGGCATTGCTAAACAAGAGATTCCCAGCTTCTGTGTGAAATAACAGAGAGAGAGCAACCAGAGGGACACACAGACGCTAATCTTTTAGTTTCAGTGGATTATTAGCATTAGATATCTACAGTGCCTGTCCCACATCAAACCTTCTTCACACTGGTCTGATGGTGCTTGCTCTTCAGTTTATCTGGATGTACAGTAGCTCAAACTGCTTTACAAGATGTCAAAGAGAAATCTGCAACAAAAGAAAAAACAGATCAGATTATTGAAGAATATTACCAAAACAAAAAAGTAACAAAGGAAAAATAAATAATTAAATCAATACAATCTTATAAAACATATATATGTAATTAGTAGAACAGTTAGAACATAAGAACAAAAGAAATCTGACAAACGAGAGGAGACCATTCAGTCCACTGAGCTCATTTGTTTAGCTAAAGTTAAGCTGTCCCAGTATCTCCTCTGGATTCTTCTTAATGGTTGTGAGGGTTTCTGCTTCAACTCCATGTCTTGGTAGTTTGTTCCAGAGTCCCACAACTCTTTGCATATAGAAGTGCTACCTATCTTTCCTTCTTACCATATATATTCACATATAAGTCGGGTCTTGAAACCTGAAAAATCAATCATAACATCAGACCTTGACTTATACGCCCGTTCAAAAATATGACACTTCATTTTTTTTTTCACATCTTCTTGCTTCCTCTAATCTCGCACCAGTTTCTCAGACACATTGAACTTTGTTCCAGCAACACAGTTACCAATTTCTTTCACTACTTCAATGACTTATACATAAAAAACAAAGGCCGTGTGCTCCATGGTTACTCTCTCAGGTTGGCATTAGCATATCATAATCTCTTGGACCAATAGCGGGAGTTTTCCACATTCGACTTATACGACCGACATTATAAAATACCGGAAATTATACGGTAAAATCAAGCCCCGACTTATCCACAGGAGAACTTAAACATGGGTATATACGGTAATTTCCATGGATATCCTCAAGTATGTGATTCTCCTTGAAGCTGAAAGAATCTTTCTGGATCTACTTTATCAATGCCTTTGAGGATTTTAAATATCTGGATGAGGTCTGCAGCTGCTTTTACTATTAATGGGATAATAATAACGCAGAGGTGAAGACTGCTTATAAAAAGTGTTCACCCTTTAGAAGTTTTCACATTTCATTGTTATACAACATTTAATTTGGCTTTTTGACACTGATCAGCTGAGAAAGACTCATTAATGTCAAAGTGAAAACAGACCTCTGCGCAATGGCCTAAATTATTAGCAAATTCAAACACAGAACAAATGATTGCATAAGTATTCGCCCCCATTAATATGACATATCTAAATCATTCCCGGTGCAGCCAATTAGTTTAGAAGTCATATACGGAGATCACCTGTGTGGGGTTCCCAGTGATTGTTGTCTAAATGCTCCTGTATCTGAAAGGGTCAGCTTGTGGTGAGTCAGTATGGTGACCTAACAACGAAGACAAAAGAACAGTCCAAGCAACTCCATGTAAAGGTGACTGAAAAGCACAAGTCAGAGGATGGAGACAAGAAAACATCCAAGTCACTGAATATCCACTGCAGTCCAGTTAAATCGGTTATCTGTTGTAACATGGAGACACAAACATGGCAAACACGAAGTGTTGGGCCTCACTTACCTGCCTGGAAAAGGCCTCACCACAATGGGACTAATGCTGCATTCACTTTGAAGTGGGATGTTGGATATCCTACTCGGAAACTCGGGGCTGAGTTAGTCCAGTGTCAGATCATGATGTCAGTCCAAAATGGCAACATACACTATGAACTCTAATGAAAGCTGCAGCATGATACTGTTTATTAGCACTTCTGTCTGTTTGTGCCTCATAAAATCCATTGTACACACAGTACTGCCCCTACCTCTATCTGTGGACATGATGCTACAGTGTTTGGATACGCAAAAAACTGTGTGATGTGTTGTTATCAACTGCTTTTTTATCTGATGGAGCAAGCACAAGAAAGGATTTCCAGAACGTGTCCAGATTGATTTTCCAAATGTTTCACTGGAACTCATTCAACTTGAGTGTGAAATCACTCACGGCTCCAACTTCTGAGCTAAATGGAATGCAGCATAAATTCCAGCTCCAATGGCCTGCCTCAGGTATTTTAGCCTCAAAAAAATCTTAAGAATCCCAAAATGTATCAAAAAGTCCCAAAAGAGGAAAGATAACCATTAACCCCGGTTTGTATACAAAGGTCAAACATAAAATCTTTATAAAAAGAAGAATTTATTGATGACAATGAAAAAACACCAGGACGGGCTCCTAATCACAAAAAGAAGTAAAGGTGTTTGCCTAAAAGGCAATCGTAAATGAACAAAATCCCAAAATCAGAATTCTTAAACAAAGCAAAAATAAACACTGACTTGCAAAGGTGACATCCCTTGACAGAGCCACATTTAAAGTCACTGAGCCCTTCAGTACGACCCATTCTATTGCATGGCTATGCTCTCGAGTTTATGCACCCAAACTCAGTCATTTGGAGGGCTACCTACATACTTTTGACAGTATAGTGCATACCAAGTTAATTATTTTTTGTTTCAATGTATTTCATATTTATTAAATTGCAGCTTAGTTGATTAGTCTTTGTTTTGTCGATGACGCTTCTACATTTCAGTTCCTGGCTTACCCTCTTTCTTTATCATTGCTTCTGTAATAAGCAGGCGATATCTTCACTGTTGGCGGTTGTTCTAGTCCTTCTCTGTATGAGTCGCCATTAGGAGATGTGTCGGAGACATAACATTAACTTTCAATCAATTGCTGATGACACTCAGCTGTATTTATCATTTAAACCAAATGAGACATCTTTAATTATATCATTAATTAACTGCTGTATTGATGCAAAACAGAGGGTGTTTAATTTCAGAACATTAAAACAGATATGGGTGCTGATTCAATGAATAGTAAAGCGATACTAGATTCTCTAAACTCAAAGAGCCTGAATTTTTGATTAGCTGAATTCTTATAAAATGTATGTGTTACCTTTGACAAAGACGTAACCTTAGTATTTCTGTGCTTTCTAAAACCTGCTTTCTCCACCATACAAATATTACAAAATTGTGGCAGTTTCTTAAGCTGTGGGATCTTCATTCATTTGTCTTAAGCAGAACTGACTATTATCATGATTCATGATCAGAGATTTTTTCCTACTAGTCTGTAGTTAAATAAAAGACAGCAGCTAGGATCAGAACTAGAACTACAGCAGGTCCTAAATCTCTTCAGTGACTTCTGAATAAGCGTAAAGCCAATTTTAAGATCCACATTCTTATAAATAAAGTCAGAAATGTTTCACTTCTTCTTAACTTTTAGAATTTACTAGCATCTGTACTCCACGTTGTGCATTGCAATTTCAAGATGCATGCTTCCTTAACACAGAACTTATAACTAGTATGGAACGGGGAGCCTTTATCTTCTTCTTCTTCTTTCGACTGCTCTCGTCAAGGGTCACCACAGTGGATCGTCTTGTTCCATATCTTCTTGTCCTCGTCATCTTGCTCTGTCACGCCCATCACCTGCGTGTCCTCTCTCACCACATCCACAAATCCCCATTTAGGCCTTCCTCTCTTCCTCTTATCCATAGCATCTTTCTCCCAATATACCCACCATCTCTCCTCTGCACAAATTTCCAAACCAATGCAATGTCACCTCTCTGATTTTGTCTCCAAACCATCCAACCTGAGCTGACCCACATATTGATCTGACAAAATTTTACACAGGATGCCCTTCTTGACGTAACCCTCCTCATCTATCCAGGCTAAGGACCGGCAGAAGAAACACACTGGTTTGTGCACCCCCTGTGGCTGGGTTAGGGGGAGCTTTTAGCTGCCTAACAATATTAGTGAGGCTTCATCTATCTCAGCATTTGAACCAGGGCTGAAGAAACTCACTATTTTAACAGTTCTTACTCATGCTGCTGCCAAGGGGGTTTTATATTACTCTCTTATATTGCTTTTTAATTCATTTTATCAGGTGTTTTGTCTTTTTGATTTTATTTCTTTATTATTTTTTTGTCTGTGGTGGATTTGGAGTGGCAGCTTCAAGGCTAGTGATCTGCACTGGAAATCAGAAGGTTGCCAGATCAGATCCCATAAATGCCAGAAGTGATTCCACTCTGTAATTGCTCTGTCCTGGATATGACATTAACGTGTATCCAGCCCTGCAAGCAGGTCCTCCAACTTACAGGGAAAATTCAGGGGTTGGTGGCAGGATTGGCACTTCAGCCACAGTAAAAAAAACTCACAGCGTCCCAGTGTGGTGCTGAGGTGTTGCACAGCTACACTTGGGTCCTAATTTGGGACCCTGAGGTGGTTTGTCATGTGGTGGGTGCAGCAACATGCTGTACCAGTGAATGTTCCCAACCTCTGTCTGTCTGTGGTGGCACTTCCCGGAGGTGTCTTTTCTCTGGTAACACTGGTATTTGGTGTGTATTTAATGAAGAAGTCAACTGAGGACCAGTAAGATATTTGTTTCTCACACATCAGACTCTAACAACTTTATCCTCTTATGCGGTTGTACTGCTGGGTTTTCTTCTTCTGTCCTGATTAGATTTAGATTTGGTTTGCCCTCTTCTCTGAAGACAGTAATAGACACCTCTATATCAAATCTTTAGTTTCTTTGTAATCTGTCACATGGAATAACCTTCATTGCGCAAAAAGGAAACAATAGGCTGATGTGTTTCTTGAGAAACCTGTTTAATTTTGTCCATTACTGAAGTACTGAGAAAAGCGCTATATAAATGTAATGAATTATTATTATTATTATTATTATCCAGAACTAATCTTTAGGAATGACCGTACCTTGCAACACAAGTGAACAGAATAACCGGTTTCAGCAGTTCAAACGCAATTACAAAGGTTTCTCTAATAAACACTTAGCATTTAAAATGACTAAATAAGGATAAACTAAGGGAGTTGACCATTAGGACAGTAGAGGAATGGCTGCTGAAAATGGGGCTCTGCAGTCATATGTGATTAATAAATTAAAAATCACTCACTTCAGGCAGTAGTAGCCATTAGCAGCACTAGTAATGGTCTTTTTAAAACACAGTTCAATGGTATCTTGATTAAAAAGGTATCAATTTTTATCAAAAACATGGAAGTTTCTGGGTGTGCCCAAGCTTTTAACTGCTACTGTATATGTATTTTTGTACAGATCACATGATCTTTCTCTGATTATGTTGTGACATTATGTTTATATTTATGCTACATTTAATTTTTCAGATTATACTTGTAATTATTTCATAGCTTGCTTTCATAAGTGGAAGTGGAGTTAATTAGAATAAACTGAAAGTGAAAGAGCACCCATTCATATCCAGCTCCCTTTCTGTAAATACAGTATAATATGGTAATACACAAATTCATTTCTATAAAGTAACACTAGCATTTGAGAGAAACTCTTGGTGTTTATGTTTCTTGGCTAAAAAACAAAATACTTGTTTTCAGTATATGCTAATTATTACAGTAAAAACCTACATCTCAGTATAGTTTATAAATTCCGACAATGAATCTAATTCAACTTTCTAATGTCAGATCTTTAAACTGATAAAAAGTTTGCACCTTTTGATCAGCTCTGTTATAAAATGGAATTCCTTCAACACGTTTATTTTTCCATTTACAAGTTAGGAACTTTGTAAAAAACTAAATTTGTCTAACTTGTCTTAACTTACCACCAGTACTTATGCCTGAAAATATATTAGCTAGTAAGGAGAAGAATATTGGCAGCATTTTGAGACCTTCTTAAATATTGTCACAATGCCCACCACCAGACCACGTTCAACAATGCTGGGAAAGAGGTCTCTCTGTCTCAGAATCTCAGGCTAAGAGGTGAATTTTCACGACCTTCTTCTTCTTCAGTTTATACAAAGCATGCTACAATTCAGATGAAAATCGTATACTGGGCACACAAATTAAAAGCATCTGAAATATATCAGGGATTGGACCCTAATTGTGTATGAATCCGGGCCTCGCTCGGACATATGTTTTGGGAATGTAATTTGATAAAATGTGATAAAAGCATTTAAAGTATGAGATTTTATTAATGAATTGTTACATTGAATTAATTTATTGAGACTGTTAATAATTACAAATGTACAAGGTTTGAAAACTCGTTCTAAGGCTGTAGCTTGCTTTACTTTCATGGAGACATTTTCTGTGTTGCAATTGGTGTGGAGAAGTAGGACGAAAGAAAAGAGAAGGATGGGAGCTGGGGTTGATATTTTTAGACAGAGAGAGTGCAGCTGCAATAAAGAAAGTCAACCCAGAAGAATATCCATTGTATTCTGTGTCTGTGTCTCCAACCAGCACTCACAAACGCTACACATTCACATTAGCTAACTTAACCCAGCGGCTGTAGCTGATATTCATTCATAAACATAGCAACTTGGAGCCTCATTACACCTGCCATGAAGGTTCTCAGCACTGAATGTATGGGTGATTTTGCAACCACTAAGGACTTTTTATGGATATTGTGGCAAGGTGTCCTGGAAGTACCTACAAAGTCTTCACTGAGCCAATTCAACAGTGTGTCAAAAGGCAAGAAAAGTCCTAGTTTAGTGTTGGATATCTACTGGGTGACTACAACCCCAGACAGCTGACAAAGAACAATAGAATCCAGCACATCAGCAAACCCACAATGCGTGGAAAGTAAGGTATGGGCATAGCTACATGGATCATGCACTTATGCTGTCTTCATGTGTGTTCAATAATAATATAATATAATATAATATAATATAATATAATATAATATAATATAATATAATATAATATAATATAATATAAAATCCTAAGCCTGAAAGTGCAAAGATTTTGTGCAACAATTTTATGTGACGTTTTTATGTCACTTTTTTGTCACGCTTTTTAATCGGGCTTATTTTAAAACCTACATTTATATGTTTGGTATCATTCTTTTCAGAATTTATCAAACTTTAATGTGATGTTGTTAGATTTTCAGATTCTTGTTCTGTTTTTAAATTATAAACTAAAAAATATCACAAACTCACGTCCCGCGAGGCAAGAATTTGTGCCAAGAGATTTAACCACATCGTGGCCAGAAATAAAAGGCAAAGAGTAGGACAGCTGCTGTACAGGCTTTTAAATGTTTGAAGCACTGCGCGAGATGCAGATCGCATGGCACAGCAGCAGCAGCAAGCCAGCAGCTGATCGAGCAAATAAGAGGTAAAAAAAACTGCATTTGTTTCCCATTGTATTAACGTTTAAGAGGGGGTTTCGGAGGAGCGACCTCATCTCCTTGGGGTGCGTTCAGCCCCCCTCTTCACAACAGAAGCAGCAGAAAATGCAAAGTGGCTGGTGCGTAGTGCAGAAAAGGGGGGTTGGTGAGCAAAGCGAGCAGGGGATAACCCCCTAATATAATATAATATAATATAATATAATATAATATAATATAATATAATATAATATAATATAATATAATATAATATAATATAATACCTGGGATAGACTCCAGACCACCAAGATCCTGCTCAGGATTAAATGAGTTTAGACATGGTCTAGTGCAGGGGTGCCCACACTTTTTCGGCTTGCGAGCTACTTTTAAAATGACCAGGTCGAAATGATCTACCTACATGAAAAATTATATATATATATATATATATATATATATATAATATGCTTTATACATAAAATATATGTTGTCGTACCTTGCATAACTGAATAACTCTTATGGCACAATAACAATTCAATACATTTATGGTCACTACAGTATTTGGAATTAATAATCTTCATGTGGGAAAAGGCTGACTCGCATAAATAAGTAGAGCCGAATAATGCAGTCAAGGAGGTAGCACATTTCCTCATGTTTGGGTACTTTTCCTCTGTGAGTAAGTTCCAAAACTGTCCATGAGCCCCATACTTCAGCTGAATGTCATCCTGTAGTGTCAAAATCTTATCCTCCACTGTAGAGGAGTTGTAGGTGAAACAGTGTTGCAATTTTTGATGCGGGTGAATCACCGTCAACATCTTCCCTAAATGAATAGCACTTAAATGTAGAGATTGGCTCAAGTAAAGCAAAGTCTTGAAACTGTCTGTCAAAGTCTGACTTTTAATCTGCTCTGTGTAGCGTGTGCTGTCAAGTTGCGCACACGCCTTCCATTGCGTCTCCAGCTCTGATGCGAGGTTTTGGATGTTCCCCAAATCAAGGCTCTGCAGCTTTGAGGACAGATGTTGCATTTTTCGTTTGAAAGCATTAACTGAGCTAATCATATTGACCATGGTTTTGTATTTTCCTTGCAGCTATAAATTAAGCTCATTCAACATGTTGGTCAGATCGGAAAAAAAATGCCAAGTCTAGCGGCCATTGATCGTTATTAAGTTGCTTGTATTCTGCATGTTTAATGACAAGAAGAAACTCCTTTTTCTCCTGCCAGGGGTCTTGAAATCTCAGCAGGAATTTCTCCCTAGCCATCTGTCTCAACGAAGGCCTCTTTTATCATCTCTCCATCTTGGAAGGACTTCTTATACTTAATGATCGAGTGACTCACCCGGAACGATGCTTCGGTGTGCCTGACTTTGCTTTTGAATTCAGCCGAGTGAAAAATGACGACTGTCCAATTAACTGAGATTTTCGTTCCCTCTCCTTTCTCTTTCTCAGATCACTTTCGGAAGGAAGTCAGTTTCGTAGTTTTTATGAACAGTTCGACAGTGCCTTTCCACATTTTCCTTCTTTGGAATAGCAATAATAGATTGACAGATTAGACAAACGCACTTCGATTGTGACATTGTGAGAAAACAAATCCTCTTCTCATTCTGCATGTCCAGCCCCCCCTACCAATTTCTTTTTTCATATCCCTTCTTTAGTCAATATCAATTGGAAGGCTAACTAGATCACTTAGATAGCCGGAGTTTTGCAGTAACACGCGCGCTTGATCGTGCATGTAGGATGACCCGTGTGTTACAAGAAAAAAGATCTCAGACTGGCCGCCCTGTATGCCAATCAAGTGGCAAATGCCATAGGGAGGATATTTGATAGACTAAAGTTTAAAAAGAAAAATTTTTGAATACAACGCTATCTACCTGCACTACCTTTCCGATCTACCGGTCAATCGCGATCAATGTATTGGGTACCCCTGGTCTAGTGGTATGGTATTCTATATAATAAAACGGTAAAGTCTAAGTGTGTGTCTTGTCACTTAGTGCAAACTGATTGGTCAGTTTGACGTTGGTGACTGTCACACACATGCGCTTAGGAAGCAGCCATCAAGCCCTAAGGTGAGTGATATTACAAGGGATGAAGGGTTGATTGTATGTACTAATGCCTCTCTCTCTCCATCAACAGAATCAAAGAAAACAAACAATAACTCACCCGCAATACTTCCAGTCATCCAAAATGGCTTCCATCCAACTCCGAAATCCATCGATGAATTTACTTCTGGCTACTTCATATGACATCACTTCTGGCTCCGTCATAATGACATCACTTCCAACCCTCAATGATGACGTCATTTCCGACTCTCTGCATTTGATGTAATTTCCTGTATAGACCATTTCCTGCCACCATTTTCTATAAAAACTCCCTGTGTTCATTAATCCATGGTTAATTGCTCTTGTTTTTTATCCTTTTTTTCCTCTTATATGGGGACAATCCCCCAACTCTTTTTTGTGATTTCTTGAGTCATTATTTTCATTACATGATACAATCAAAAATGGAAGTGCTAGTGTAAGACACACGAGGAGGAGTAAAGTCGTTAAAGACATGTTAAGTGTCACCTTCAAAGATGGGACAGGAAACAAGCAATGCACCCCGAAATAACAGAGTCTGAGAAGCAGGCTTTATGGGAATCCACTTGAGCTAGGGAGTGCTGGTCAAGAGGTTCAGATACATGAGGATACCGAAGGAAGGCACTGAAAGCACACATAGAGCAAGAGATATCAAATATTTGTATTTTTTTTCTGTTACCTGTCTTTGATAATATAATATAATATAATATAATATAATATAATATAATATAATATAATATAATATAATATAATATAATATAATATAATATAATCCTCTTTAATAAAATCCCTTTGTGCATCCAGGTGTCCGTGTGTGTGTCTTCTGGTGAAGTGCATATGCACGGGGCTTCTGGTGAAGTGTGCATGCGCGGGGCACGGTGCAATGTGTGATATTACTGTCAGAGAAAGTTAGAGGCATTTTATGGAAATACAAACCAGTATTACTGCGAGAGGAAATTAAAGGTACACAATACAATGACACATATTACAGCCACATACAAGCCAGTATTACTGTCAGAGGAGATTAAAGGCATATTACCGACGCGCACGCCTGTATTACCACCAGAGAAAATTAAAGTTATATTACGGACGTACAAGCCAGCGGACGTACAAGACAGTATTACTGTCACAGAAAATTAAAGACACACAATACACGGTGGCAGCCCACAAAGAACGGTCAGCTCAGCAAGTAAACATCAACAAAAGAAAGGCTGAAAGAAAGAAAAATACGACCAACAAAAACAATGAGGTCAAAGGCCCTTGCCATTTAATCTAGACTGTTCCTACTAATGTTTATGCACTACTGTTCTAGCGCCCATTATTGTAACGGGCTAAATGACTAGTTTAATATAATATTATAATGACTGTCTCACTCTCTCCCTCACTCACTCATCTACAAAGACACTACTTCCTGTTTAGTTAAAAAGCTGAACATTAGCCCAATGATATATCCAGGTCAGCAGGTATCCACTAAGAAAGGACATTTTGATATATGTATATTTAAGGATAAAAACCCACTACAGTAGAAAAACAAAATAACCCAAAATTTAAAAAATGCTTTGATGGGTTTGATTAACATTTTGTGACATTATAGAAAAAATAAAATTATCTGACATGTGTTTTTTTTATTTGTCAAAAAGTATCAATATTTTTCTAATGTGCATGCAGTGTGCTGTGCTGAGAGTGTTTTTTATGTAAACAAAGGACAAAATAGATGTGACTGACAGATCAAACAGTGACACTAACCAAAAGAGTGGACAAACAACTGAAGAAGAGGCAGTGTCCCAGACAGGAAAAAAGAGACACAATCATGTTTGGCGTCTACAGTCAGGTATGAAATGGAAGGAGAACATTCAGTGAAGCTCAAGGAAGATGCAAAGGTCAGTAGTTAGCAAGCACACTCAACCCTGAGTGACAGTGGCTGAGGGTAGGTGTTGCTTCACTAGAAGCAAAAAGGAAGTGAGAGAGAAGTAGAGGTGGAAGTGGTGTCCTCCATTCCAAGACCAGATAGGATCAATGCAGTGGCATCAGGATGGGGGCTTCAGAGAATTAAGCTAATAACACTTAGTCCTTTATCTTTTTCATAATTATAAATATGTCAGTAGCAGCAAGCCCCTGATCCTTTGATCCTTCACATACAATATAGCCTCTGATCAATGTCAGACCTTTATATGAACATATGCGAAATCCCAAAGTTACTGTATATATATATATATATATATATATATATATATATATATATATATATATATATATATTGATATATTGTGCCTGGATGGTCCACAAGAGGGACAATACCTCCCTGGGCCACGAGAGGGCAGCCACCCGGGTCTGCTTGGGGGCCACTGGAACGGAGCTGGGAAGCATATCCCTATGGGAGGACATGGCCACTACCAGGGGGCGGCCGGACGATTATGGAACCCAGGATGGCAGCACTTCTGCCACACCAGGAAGTGCTGCCAGAAGAAATCCCAGGGGCACCCGGAGTTACACCGTTACACCAGGAAGTGTTGTCAGACGGAGCACCTGGAACCCAGCCGGATCATTATAAAAGGGGCCGCTTCCCTCTAGTAGACGTGCCGGAGTTGGGAGGAAGGAGACGGAGCTTGTGAGGAGGGGAGTGGAGGTCAGAGGAAGAGAAAGAAAGGAAGAAAGAAAAAGAAAGAAAGAAATAGGGACAGTTGTTGGTGACAAGCCATTGTGGTGATGTGAAGAAAATAAAAGTGTGTGTTTTGGACATTCTGGTGTCTGTCTGTCTGTGTCCGGGGGCTGGCTTTCCACTATATATATATATATATATATATATATATATATATATATATATATATATATATATATATATATATATATATATATACAGTAATCCCTCCTCCATCGCGGGGGTTGCGTTCCAGAGCCACCCGCGAAATAAGAAAATCCGCGAAGTAGAAATCATATGTTTATATGGTTATTTTTATATTGTCATGCTTGGGTCACAGATTTGCGCAGAAACACAGGAGGTTGTAGAGAGACAGGAACTTTATTCAAACACTGCAAACAAACATTTGTCTCCTTTTCAAAAGTTTAAACTGTGCTCCATGACAAGACAGAGATGACAGTTCCGTCTCACAATTAAAAGAATGCAAACATATCTTCCTCTTCAAAGGAGTGCTTGTCAGGAGCAGTGACTGTCACAGAGATAGAGAGAAAAGCAAACAGATCAATAGGGCTGTTTTTCTTTTAAGTATGTGAAGCACCGCGGCACAAAGCTGTTGAAGGCAGCAGCTCACACCCCCTCCGTCAGGAGCAGACAAAGAGAGACAGAGTTTGTTTTTCAATCAAAAATCAATACGTGCCCTTCGAGCTTTTAAGTATGCGAAGCACCATGCAGCATGTCGTTTCAGGAAGCAGCTGTACAAAAGATAGCAACGTGAAGATAATATTTCAGCATTTTTAGACGAGTGTCCGTATCGTCTAGGTGTGCGAACAGCCCCCCTGCTCACACCCCCTACGTCAGGATCAGAGAAAGTCAGCGCAAGAGAAAGAGAAAAGTAAGCTGGGTAGCTTCTCAGCCATCTGCCAATAGCGTCCCTTGTATGAAATCAACTGGGCAAGCCAACTGAGGAAGCATGTACCAGAAATTAAAAGACCCATTGTCCGCAGAAACCCGTGAAGCAGCGAAAAATCCGCTATATATATTTAAACTAGCAAAATACCCGCGCTTCGCAGCGGAGAAGTAGTGTGTTAAAGAGGTTATGAAAAAAAAGAAAGGAAACATTTTAAAAATAACGTAACATGATTGTCAATGTAATTGTGTTGTCATTGTTATGAGTGTTGCTGTCTTTTATATATATAATATACACACACACACACACATAAACATATATATACATATACATATATATATATATACATATCTACATATACACATATCTACATATACATACGTATATACACATATACACATCCACATAAACATATATATACATATACAAATTTACATATCTACATATACATATATATATACATACATATATACATACATACATTCACATATATATATATATACTGTATATATACATATGTACTTATTGGCTCCTGTATTTAGGATATGGCAGGTTGGATAATGGACGGATGGACATCTGTATGCATTTGCCCGTTTTCGTTTTTTTTCTTTGTTCAGTAATATTTCAGTAAACCCGGAGCTTGTCAGTTCAAATCCTGGTACTGACACCACTGTGTGACCCTGAGGAAGTCACTTCACCTGCCTGTGCTGCAAAAAACAAAAGTAATGTAACAAATTGTACCTCAGATGTTGTAAGTTGCTGGAATAAAGGTATAAGTAAAATAGATAAATATGTATTATACACATAGGAACTATTCATTTATTTTCAGTTAAGTCATCTGCAGCAAACCTTTATAAATGAGGGTTTCTCCTTTTTAGATAGTGCAAACTGTTTCTTCTTCATTGACGTTTTCTCTTGGAGAGCTTTTTTCATTTCATTGAAAATGAAAGCAGCAGCTGCCAAAATATGTAGCTTTCTTATTAATTTTTCAACATTGTGTAAAATAAATGTATAAAGTAACATAAAAGGTTTAAATACTGGTTATCCTTTTACACTAAAATATTACTAAAGAGATACAAAAAAGTAAAATGGATATGTTCTTTTTCTTTAAGGAGATTAAATATCACTGAAGAAAGAAAAAAAAAAATTAAACAGCCAAATGGGGCTATGCATACGAACTTAAAAGGTTTAAATAAAACAGAAATATATATTTTATTTTTACTTGCTTAACTTGTGGAGGGTGTATCCTGTAGCAAAGCCCTAACTTTTTTCGTGAAAGCCCGTTTCAGTCAATAAGTCTTAAAAAAACGTGTAAAGATATTGACAATAAGCTACGCAAACCCAGGAAGACATGGAATCGTTTAAATCAAGTATCATTACATCTTCCTTTCTTAAAGAGAAGTAAGGCAGTACTTATAAGCTTACATATTTATATATAGACATACATATATATATATATATATATATCTATATCCAAAGCCATGCAAGCACACTCTTGAGAATGCAACGTATAGTTGTACAGAAGAAAAGCAATCTTGCCTCAAATGAATGGCAACCTTTTGTAGGTCTATGAACTTAATTTAAACTTTAGGTTTACACGGTGCTTTCTTTCCGAAGTACCTGCATTCATGAATATGTCTGTATGTGTCAGTCGGTCAAATCCACGCGCTTCGCACCGGTGAAGTACCGCTTTTAAATTTTTATTAAGAAGAAAATAAAACGTTTTTAAATTGAGGGAAAATATACTAATAACAGTTTGTTAAGGATCTGTTTTTTTGTGAAGCTGCCTTTACTCGAGTGATCACTTCGACCTGACTTGGTGGCCAAGTATAAGCGTTACCTGGTAGGTAACCACCCATACAATCAGATTGTGAATCAGACTACGAATGCCGTGAATGTAATTACACACTCACTGCACTTGCTTACGGTAATCGAACCTGGGACGTCAGCTCTAGAGGGCCTTAGCAGCGGTGAAGTATTGCTTTTAAATTTTAATTAAGAACAAAAGAAAACCTCAGAGGTTCGATTCCCGAAAGGGAGTGAAGAGAGTGTCCGGTTACCTACCAGGTAACGCTTATGGTTGGACAGCAAGTGACGTAACATCAGCCACGGTGCCTTCAGTTGTGAGAAGCAGATCATAGAATGATTGAAAATAGTTTTGCATTTACCTTTTTAGTAAAAGGCGAGCTTTTAAGCCTGAGAAATCACCCTTTAAATGCACACGTTTAATTGCACATGTGTTAATATGTATGGTTACACAGTATTAAAAGACAGTGAAGAACATGATTTACCTTTGTTCCCGCGTTTGATAAAAGGCGAGCTTTTAAGCCTGAGAAATCACCCTGTAAATGCACACGTTTAATTGCACGTGTTAATATGTATGCTTACACAGTATTAAAAGACACTCAAAAATTAACGTCATTTACCATCAGCCACGGTGCCTTCAGTTGTGAGAAGCAGATCATAGAATGATTGAAAATAGTTTTGCATTTACCTTTTTAGTAAAAGGCAAGCTTTTAAGCCTGAGAAATCACCCCGTAAATGCACACGTTTAATTGCACATGTGTTAATATGTATGGTTACACAGTATTAAAAGACAGTGAACAACGTCAGTTACCTTTGTTCCCGCGTTTGATAAAAGGCGAGCTTTTAAGCCTGAGAAATCACCCCGTAAATGCACACGTTTAATTGCACATGTGTTAATATGTATGCTTACACAGTATTAAAAGACAGTCAAAAATTAACGTCATTTACCTTCGTTCCCGCGTTTGACTCGTGCTGTAAATCTCTTCCTTGTTTTTAGTTCACGTGATTACGTAGGAGGCGTGATGACGCGATACGTGACTCCGCCTCCTCCATTACAGTATATGGACAAAAAATATGTTCCAGTTATGACCATTACGCGTACAATTTCGAAATGAAACCTGCCTAACTTTTGTAAGTAAGCTGTAAGGAATGAGCCTGCCAAATTTCAGCCTTCCACCTACACGGGAAGTTCGAGAATTAGTGATGAGTGAGTCAGTGAGTCATTGAGTCAGTCAGTCAGTCAGTCAGTCAGTGAGTCAGTGAGTCAGTGAGGGCTTTGCCTTTTATTAATATGTATAGATTATAGTATATAACTTATCCCCACCTTCCCTTCTAAATCTATAACCTCAGGCAATTAGATGTAGTAAAAAGACAAGCAGGAGTTAAGCTACCCATAAAATAATGTATTACTGATAATATTCATAAATAATAACAAAATGCAAAGTTCATTTGAATATTGGCAACCATACAACCTGATTAAATAGTGATATGTAGTTCAGGCGGCACACAGTCTTGTAGTTACTTAAATGTCTCTAGTTAAGGCATCATTGGTGCTCAGCTTTCTTCAGAACAGGCCTTAAGCCTGATCAATATGGCTGCTGAGCTGTGCTCTTCATTGTGTTGTCTTCATCATCACAGGTTAGCAAGAGAGAGAGATTGTGAGGTTAAGCACGTACATTTATAGATGTTCTGTCCAACCCCTAGAGCCAATAGGACATTATGGTACTTAAAAGCTTCTGATCCAAGCCAATTCCAAACAGCCATACTTCAGACCAATGAGGGAAATAGAACATCTTAACACCTGCCCCCAAACCATACGTTAACGTAACCTGGGTTTCTTGCGGGGGTTGAAAGACTTTAGCAAAGAAATACTCACCAAACTGGTTTAAGGCACATCCTCTCCCAACTCTGTCGTAAAATTCAAAGAGACTCAGTCGTAAAGGGGTGGGGAAAGGGGGGTAAACACTAAATTACATTGCTTTGCCTAAATTACAAATAAAGACATACAAAATATTTATCAAGTTATATGTAAAATCTCACATCACAACAGCACCCAATCGTGTCTCATCACAGCACCCCGTTTAAACTGTTTAAATGTTTTCCCCGTAAGAAGAAACGGGGAAGGGTGTTGCAGGGAGGCAGCGACCCCCTAGACACGTCAGGACCGGGATTTTACCAGTTAAATTATTTAAACCATCAGGAGGGAACGAAGAGGAGGAAGGAGAAAGACTGAGATTTCATTTACCAACAATCGCTCATCATTTTCTGCCACTTTTAACATCGTGCATTGATCCAGTTTTGCTTCTCATTCCGCCGGTATCACGACAGCCCAATTATCACCAGAATCCCCAGGGTTGCACATTATTATCCGCCTTTCGCCGAGGAAGCGCTGTGAGGTTGTTCTATTTTTTTTCTGGGAGATTCAAACACGTCTATTTTTGACCAGTCATCCATATTCTGGACAGTGATTTAACCGGACTCAATTTCACGCCATTGACATTCAGATTATTCAGTATTATTTGTGTTTTGTGTTTGTTATAGGTTTGCAGGGGCAAGGGAGGTTTTTTGCTATTATATATGTAGTGTTTTCACTTTGCGGGTTTGGTGGAGGGATATATATATTTGTCAACATGCTTCATTTAATATATTTCTACACTTTTTTTACATATCTGCCTTTGTTTACTAGTCAGTTGGAGAAAAGGGAACATATTAATTGTCAGAGGTACGGCTTGGTATAGGTAAGTTTCTCAGTAATTCATCCAAGCCACAGGTCCTGGTAGTGTGGCTGCTGGCTGGGTAAGGAGTTGGCCGTTACAAGCTAGAGCTAAGCTAAAAAGAGGAATAAAAGAAGCTAAGGTGATCTATACCTCTCTTAAAATGGCCCTCGGCGTGTGTGCCAGGGTGTATTATCGTAGCATTTCCCTCTACTTACCCTTTACCTGTTTTCTCAAGGGTAAATGTTCTCGTCAAGTTCATTATCAGGTTGGTCTACTGTTGCACTTTAAAATGAACACACACACACACATAGATAAACACACACACACAGACCCTAACCACAACAGTGCCCCATGAATGACACACACACGCTGATTAACCCTTAGCACCACACATCAGCCTGTCACTCAGCACTTCAAGAGACTTACTTATTATCGGCACGAACAACATACAATGTTTTAGTGATATCTCAGACCTCAATATTACTTTTGGTCTACAAGAATACATTTAAACATACAAAGACTCAGCACTCTTGACTATAGGCCATTTATCAGCCAAGAATACCTTCTTTTTACTGTCCCTTCTATTGAGTGGCGCCCTCACTCTCAGCCTTGACTGTCACCAGGTGCTCAAAGAACTCTAACTTATTAATTCAATCACTCTAGACATTAAGACAAAGCATAGAAAGTTAAAAGCAGCATGGTATTATATTACAAGAATAATAATAATACCACTGGAACAAAGAATAGTAGAAAATAGGTACTGATAGGAAAGTCTGAATATATATAGTCTTTAGGAATAGCTTACGAAAAAAAGTAGAAATGACAAGGATAAATGCCCCAGGGAGCCGTTTGATTTAGCAATCAAAGTTCATGATGCCTTTCTGACGACCAGTGCCGTCTTCATCCGTTCCTTTTCTTCTCCTTCTGTACTTTCTTCTTCTCCTCCTTCTGCTCTCCTTCCTCTTTCAAACCAAGGCATATTTATTATGAAATGTCATGCCTTGGTTTCACAGCACATGCACCTGATTGGCTGGCTGTCAATGTGATTGATGAATTTTGCTCAAACTCTTTCCCAGATAATAAACTTATTTGATATTGCCTCAGTTTCCCTTTCCCAGGCCATAAACCCAATTGTTCTCCCAGATGTCCATCCCATAAAGTAATCAATAGCCTGAGGTATCAGCTCAGCATCCTTTCCCAGGCTGTAATACCAAATTCACACTAAGCTGTGAACAACTGTTATAAAAGTAAGGTGTAAGGGAAGAAAACCTGCTTTGATTTGTCTTAGTTCATCTGTTGTCTTGTCTCGAACAAAATATAATGGAAACCAAAATGTACAGATTTTATACATCATAAGACCAGGGAATACAGGGCATCACCAACTACAGGGGCTGCATTACAACACCTACAGACCTGTGGGCCTCACTAGCAAAGG
This sequence comes from Erpetoichthys calabaricus, assembly GCF_900747795.2. Classification (NCBI taxonomy): domain Eukaryota; kingdom Metazoa; phylum Chordata; class Cladistia; order Polypteriformes; family Polypteridae; genus Erpetoichthys; species Erpetoichthys calabaricus. The sequence goes on from NC_041402.2 coordinate 29,852,540, forward strand.
AGCTGACCTGCTTCTTTGCATGCTTTGAGACGGAACATCAACACTCAGTGTCATTCTCTCGGCCCAGACACTTACTTTACAGGAGTATCAAGTGAGACGAGTGTTCAAGTCAGTAAACCCGAGGAAGGCTGCTGCTCCCAACGGAATACCTGGGAATAGTGTGCTGAGCAGCTCTCACACGTTCTAAAGAGAGAGGTCAGGAGCACATGCTGATACAGCGCATTGCTGCACCCACCACATAACAAACCAATTCAGGACCCCAGATTAGGACCCAAGTGCAGCCATGTGATGGGTGACACCTCAGCACCACACTAGTTCAGATGGAATGTAACCAGTGTGAGGTATTTTATGGTGGCTGGAGTACCAATTCTGCCACAAACCCCAAAGTTATTCCCTGCAGGTTGGAGGGCCTACATGCAGGGCTGGATGCAGATTAAAGTCATATCCAAAACGGAGCAATTGCAGGTTAAGGGCCTTGCTAAAGGGCCCAGCGGAGTAGAGATCACTTTTGGTGTTTTATGGGATTCAAACCAGCAGCCTTCCAATTGCCAGCGCAGATCCCTAGCCACAGAGCCACCACTTCGCCCACACGTTCAAACAAGCATCTTCATTCACTCCCTGAGACAAGCCTTCTTTCCACCATCATTTTTGTTCCCAAGAAATCAGCCAGTGACAGCCTCAATGACCATTGCCCAATAGACCTTCCATCTCTTGTCATGAAGTGCTTTGAGATGTTGGTGTCACAGTATATCAAAGCCAGTCTCCCTCCCACATTTGATACACACCAGTTTACTTACAGAGCAAACCGGTTCTCCAAGGACACCATAGCCATAGTTCTCCAAACTATGCTGAGCCACTTGGAACACCAGGGGAGCTATGTGAGCTAACCTAAGTTTCCTCCCACTCTTCTGTGCTTGGATATAGGACTTTCTCATCAATTGCTCTCAGATGGTGACCCTCAGCTCCCACTTTTCCTCAGCTTGCTCACTCAGCACCGGCTCCCCACAAGTTCATTGCTATTTGCCCTCTACACCCATGACTGCAGTCCAACCCACCCTTATAATATCGTCATCAAATCAGCTGATGACAGTACAGTGATTGGACTCATCTCAGAGGGTAATGGGTCTGCCTACAGAAAAGAGATCCTGAAGTTCTCAGCTTGGAGCTCAACAAATAACCTGAAACTGAACACCATGAAAACAAAGGAAATCATCTTTGACTTTAGGAAAAACAATGCACACCTCCAAACCCTCTACATCAATGGTGATTGTGTGAAGAGGGTCCCAACCTTCAAATTCTTGGTTACCTTCATCTCTGCTGATCTGTCTTGGTCTGCAAATACCAAAGCTGTCATTGAAAAGGCACAGCAGCGACTTCATTTCCTGAGACTGCTTAGGAAGAACAGCGTGGATCAGAAGCTGCTGGTGAACGTTTACCGCTCCTTCATAGCAAGTGTGTTGACAAACTGCATCATAGTATGGTACAGAAGCTGGACAGGAGGGGGCTACAGCATGTCATCAATGCAGCTAAGAAGACTGACAGCCGCTCTCTGCCCTCTCTACAAGACTTGTGTACTTCCCACTCCCTCGGCAGGGCAAAAAACATTTTGAAGGACCCCTCACATTCTGGTGTTCACTTGTTTGACCTGTTGCCCTCTGGTAGGCGATACAGGCCAATCAAATCAAGGACAAACAGACCCAGGGACAGTTTCTTTACTGGAGCCATGACTACATTGAATCTCAGCGTGTATTGATCATCTCTCTGTTTGTCTATGTACCTCTCTATTTCCTCTCTCCTTCTCTCTCCTCCCTCACCTTTTCTTGGATGTGCAATTACCCTCTGAAATAATCACAGCCTAGTGCAATATTTGCTCCATCTGTTCTATGTGCAATATCTACATTATTAGTGTTCTTTGTGTAATATTCATATCATTGGTAAATCATTGTGCAGTAATCACAGCCTACTGCAATATTGTTCTGTTTTTCTTATTTGCAATATCTCACATTATTAGTATTCTTTGTGCAATATTCATGGTAATTCAATTGTTTTACCTGTGTGATCAGTACTATCCTTATTTCATAATTCCACATTTGTTGCCTATCAATTAGCACCTATTAATTAGCATTCTTTTTATGTAGCAGCTTTTATTTGTAATACTTTACTGTTACTTGTATAAATGTTTGATTGTTTTTTTTATTTTGTATCCGAAAGGAGTAGCTGCTCTGTAATTTTGTTATACATAGTATAATGACAATAAAGGCTTCTAAATAAATTCTAAGCTCATCAAATGTGGAAGAGAAAACTGAAACCATAAACGGTCTCATAGACGACTATTCAGAGTGCCTACATTTGAAGGAAGCAGCGGCATGATTTCTGAGATTGAAAGAAGTGCTAATGCACTTGAAAGATGAAAGAAAGGCATTCCAGTTTATGGACAGTCAATCTGAACACGATCCAGAAAGACAAAAAACACATCACAGAATATACGAGGCAGTATAAATCGACAATGAAGGCAAAGCACTTCCTTTAGAAGACTGACCTAAATCTGAAGCAGAGCTTATATGCCACAGTCAATTCCAAGTTCATCCAGAAGAGATCCAATGTATACTGAAAAATCACCATGTTAAGACATTGTAGCTGCGTCTTTTCCAGGTTCTCAAAGTCGAGCAGCTACTGGGTTGGCAAGGTAGGATCCAGCATGAGTCAAACACGTTAACAAAAGAAATTTCTTAGTCCAGTAGAGTTCATCTTAAAAAGGTTTATTGAAAATTTAAAAAGGAAGAAATCATAAAAATTTTAGAAAAAGGTTAGTGCACACTGTAAAAGAATTATCCTCAAAACACCAAAAAAAGGTTTGGGGAAGCCACTCATATATTGTCCCTGGCTGTAATTGGGTAATAGAAAGATAAACAATGTTGCTTGGTTGAGTTCCCAGATGGAACTGACTGGATACTCAAGAAGTGATGTCATCTGTGACAAGAACCAGAAGTGACATCGTTCGAGCCACCAGAACCGTAAGTGACGTCATTCGTAGCGTCGGAACCAGAAGTGGTGCTGTTCGTGGCACCGGAACCAGAAGTGACGTCGATGATGGTGCGTCTGGTAGGTTTTCCCGTATCTGGCCTGCAGAGATAACAGAAGTAGGATTAGTGTACCCTGCCACCTCCTGGCCTGGCGGGTAATTACCTCCAATTGGTCCACTCATCTTCCTCCTACTCGCACATGTGCGACAACACACAGAATAAAAGGCTGTCTCATTACAATCTTAGTTTTTTCATGTTCAGCTGCTGTTACTTTCTGTACTTAAAGGTTGTTACTTTTCTATGGCAAACTTACTAAAGCTTCACTTTAGTATGTCACTACGTTTAGTATGCTCAGTACATTTAGTATGCTCCATTCCTTATCAACTGCAAGGCAGATCATAAACTGCACTAGCCTGTAGTTAGAGGGACAAGAAGTAATTAGAATATTCCATTTATAATTTAGTTTGTAGGGGTTATAAGAGAACCTCCCATTGACTATGCGCTAATATATAGGCATACATTTTAGCATAACTAAGGAAATGCTTCTCTCAATTTAATTAACTAACAAATGGCTCTTAAAGTGTTGGTAAGTAGTCCTTGTGAATATTATTCTTGTTATTTAATCAATTTTCTGGATTTCTAAATTCTATGGTTATTGAATTCTGTTTCAGGACTTTGCTTATTTTCGGATTACCTCTAGGCATACTAATTTTGCCTTTTCTCACCCTTTGAACATTTTGGAGTTTCTGTGCCTTCGTGAAAATTAAACCTTTATTTTTAAAAAAGATTCTTTGTCTGCCCTTATTTATACAGCCAGAGGTTTACGGTGATCCTCTCTCTGTCAGGGCTTTGCTAAAGTATTTTTCTGGCCAGTTTCCAAGTTAGAGGGTCTATCCTGAGACTGGACTGAATTATTTGTGCCTCTGCACCAGTGAAGAGCCTGGTCTGCTCCCCAGCCAATGTGGAGTTCCCTCTGGATTTTGCTTGGGAAGTATTCTCAAATCATAATAATAAGGGAGTGTGTTGTAAACTTTATAACCATCCTCTCTGTTTTTGTTCCATCTTGCACCTAATGGGATTTACTCGAGTCCCCTATGACCCTGCACTCCAGAACAGTGCCTCTGGGTGAGAACATTTGAGCAATGAAAGAACATGAATCTGATTGTCCCTCATTAAACCACTGATCATAAACTGCTGGTGGGCTAATTAGGTCTTATTTGCCATATACTGCATTAGAGCATTAGAACAATTTTGATGAGACCAGGCATTCAGCCTGCCAATCCTATTCAAATTATTTCTTCAAAATCACATCAAGCTGATTTTTGAATGTCCCTAAAGTCCTGCTCTCCACCATACTACTTGGTTGTTTAAATCCATGTATTTTTGAAGCACTGTATTAATCCCCAGATGGTTGTTGAAATTCTTCCTTGTGTGTGGCTCAGTTAATGCGAGAAACATAAAACAAGAACTAAGGTAAAGGAACAAAGCACCTACAAAACCCGTCAGAACTTCCATTACAGAATGATGATGCAATATTAACTCAGACGACCGTCCCGTTCTGACCGTTCTGTCGCTGTTGACATGAATGTTGTTGCCTAGCAGATCATCACTATACGACTGGCGAAGGCTGATACTGTCTAGTCAGGTGCTGGGGGTCCCTAGGAAGTCAACTATCCTCACCTTTACAAAGGTTTATAAACAATCCCCATTTTAAAAAGCTTTTCCAGTGGTACATACTGTTGTTGCTCTTTCTGTAATACTTTTCTGGAATGATGATCGTGGCCACACAGGATCAGCAATATCTCTAACAAGTATCAATTGAAAGGATATGACAGCCCCTCACATGCACTGCCGCTTTCGGGGCCACCAAAGCTTTAATAATGCTACCTGTTTGGTGGAATCTAAATCGGATTCAACAGCTCACTTGTGAAATATTTACACATAACAATACTTGAGGCGTTAAAAATTATGTGAAACAATACAGTAGTGATGTTTAAAAACTAAAATGAAAAAAGGAAATTGCTCAAAAGGGGTGAGCATTGTGTCTTAGCAAACCTGGACTTCCTGATGTCTGTGACCTGCAGCTGCACAGAGGACAGGCTGCCACGTCATCTTTACATCCTTAAAGAGTTGTGGTAGACCAAATAAAAAAATGTTAGCAATAAAAGAACATTTTGTCATGTTAGGTCCCCCTGTGAGTAATGCCAGAAATGGCATAGGCCCCTCTGTAGCCATGAGTTAGATTAAGTTAGTTTGAGAATGTTATGTTATTGTTTTATTTCTATATACAAGGTTAGGGTTAGGGTTAGGGTTAGGGTTAGTAGAAATTCCTGTTACTTTTTTTTTCAGTCTATTTAAAAAATAGACTTAACACATTAATCAATTTTATCACAATATTACCCTTTATTCCATGTTTTTCTATTGATAATGACACCCCCCCCCCCGTTACGCACAAAATAAATAACAATCTAGAAAAAAGTATTCAATATCTCAGATTGATGTAAATTTATAATATCCATAACAGGCTGAGAGCCAGGTGCTGAGACACGAATATTTCAGAAAGTCATGATCACCTCCTGTTTGGCTATCATCACAGCCACTCTATAGAGGGTGTCATACTCCTTGCACTTCACGAAAGTTCAGATTTCTCTATATTTCTTCACTAAAATCTGCAGGTGCACTGTAGAGTCCATCCTCACTGGCTCTTGGTATGGCACCTGCTCAACAAAGGGCATTCCAGTGGACTTCAGACCAGTTGCTCTTACTTCATACATCATGAAGACCTTTGAGGGGCTGATCGTGAAAAACTGCTACGTCCTCTGGGGTTTCAGCACATTTGGATTCTCTGCAGTTTGCATATCAAACACATACAGTTACAGAAGATGCTCTCATTTACACCTTCCACAGAGCCTACTTCCGCTTTGACAAAGCCAGCACCACGGTCAGGTTAATGTTGATTTTTCCAATGCCTTATCACCATTCTGCCTCATTGACTGGGGAAAAAGATGAAGGTTTTGAATCTTGATGCTCCCGCAATCTCCTGGATCATGGACTACCTCACCAACTAACAGCAATTTGTGAGCCTGAAAGATAGCATGTCAGAAATGGTGTGGTGTAATACTAGAGCACTGCAGGGAACTGACCTGTCTCCCTTCCTGTTTACTCTCTATACGACAGACTTCCAATATCAGCTAATGCAATCTACAGACATTTACAGATGATTCATCCATCACAGACTGCATTAACAATGGAGATGAGTCAGAATACAAGAAAGTCATGGAGGACTTTGTCCTGTCGTGCAGGGACAACAATATGCAACTTGGTATCAGCAAGACAAAAGAACTGGTGGCGGACTTCTGACATGCAAAGAAGCATCTGAGACCAGTCAGTATTCAGGGGGAGCATGTGGAAGTGGTGCAGAGCTTCAAGTACCTGGGTATTCACATTAACAACAAACTGGACTGGTCTGACAACACAGTGGTGATGTACAAGAAGGGCCAGAGAAGACTGGACTTGTTAAGAAGTCTCAGGTCTACTGATGTGTGCAGCAACCTGCTGGATATGTTTTATCAGTCAATAGTAGCCAGTGGGGTGCTCAATGCCTTACTTTCCTCGGGAAGCAACTTGAGCACAAAAGAAGCACAATGTCTGAACAACCATATCATGAAAACCTGCTCTATCACAGGACAAACCCTAGACACACTGGAAGCTGTTGGGGAAAAGAGGATGGTAGCAAAGTTGAATGCCATCATGAAAAATCCCCAGGAGGTGCTCTCTTGGAACACTTGTACTCTACCAAGGTGTGCTAAAACGCTGCTCTGGGGGTGTTTTCTGACCACTGCTATCAAGCAGTTTAATGCTTCCTACTAGGCATACTCATTAAATGTATAGATTGATCGATTGATTGATTGATTGATTGATTGATTGATTGATTGATTGGCTGTATTATCTGTCCTGTGAGTCAGTTTCCTTGTTTCTTATGTTTCTTCTGCTGTATGCATTTGAATTTCCCATGAGATTAATAAAGTTTATCTAATCTAATCTAAAGTTCTGCAAAGGGTGACGCAGGTGCCACCAAATATAACTGACACCCTCATGCCGTCTGTTCAGGGCATATACAAGACTTGCTCTCTAAGAAAGGCAAACAGTTATTAAAGACCTCAGCCATCATGCACACTCATTCTTCTCACTCCATGCCTGAGGCAAACTGTACAGGACCACTTGCAGTAGCAGATTCAGGGACAGTTTCAGCCCACAGGTTGTGATTCTCACATGGCTGACAAGCATGCTCAATCATAATAACACATATTGCAACATAAAAAATACTTTATATAAATACTGTCCATAAATATTTCTATACATTTTTATATACATAAATATTTATATTATTTATATATATATATATGGTTGAAATAGTTTTACTGTCAAATAATGCAAAGAGTACACAACACGTGTTTCACCCTAATTCTGGGCTCATCAGGTGTACACACTCACTGCATCCCCTCTCGGGAATCAAACCTTGGACATCAACACTAGAGGTGAAGCCTCTAACATTGCGCCACGGCGTGTGGTTCATTCATTTGACAGCATGTAGATCGGGGTAATTACATTCATGGCATTCGTAGTCTGAATCACAATCTGATTGTATGGGTGGTTACCTACCAGGTAACGCTTGTGGTTGGTCAGCAATTCGGCTAACATCTGCCACGGTTCCCTCTCAGTTGCGAGAAGCAGATCATAGAATGGTTGAAATAGTTTTACTGTCAAATAATGCAAAGAGTACACGACACATGTTTCGCCCTAATTCTGGGCTCATCAGGCGTACACACAGTACAAGGTTCGATTCCCGAGAGGGGATGCAGTGAGTGTGTACGCCCTAAACCAGAAAATTGCTCCAATGGCTGACCCTGTGCTTAGCACCCCAGTGGTCATGTGAAAAAAAACATTTCCCCTTGGGGATTACCAAAGTATATCAAAAAAATATCACAGGACAACTTTAGTCCATGATTTGACAGGTACAAGCTGTTTTGGCAGCACAAAGGGGACCTACACAATATTACAATATTACATAGATGGTTCTAATGCAGTAACAAGGAATAAGAAACTTGGGTGTTTTGGACTCTTCTGTCTGATATCTCGTGTCTTGCTACCACAATAGAGTGAAAAAAAGAAAAACAAGGTGGCTGAACTTGCCGTACATGTTAACCCTTTGTACGACACAGGCTCCTTCAGACACCACGCTATTGGCTGTCATAAAAACGTAGAAACACGACCACACTGGAAAGTTGTCACATAGTTATGTAAATTGACATGCCCAGTGATTTTCTGTCATTTAAATTGAGACTGAGATCAGCAACAGCAGTCATTAAGTCTGACATACCCAACACCTAGAACACATGTAATGTGAGATCGGCTTAAGTTACCAAATATCCAAAGCAAATATTCATTCTTCCATTTGTAAAACCTGCTTATCAGAACAAATCACAGTACAGAAACTGCACTCGTTAAAGTAGTCAATGACTTGCGGGTAAATGCAGACAGAGGCCTTTATCTGTTCTCATCCTCCTAGATCTGAGTGCAGCATTTGATACCTTTGATCACAATATTCTTAGAAATCGCCTTAGTCAGTGGGTGGGCCTCTCTGGCAGTGTCTTAAATTGGTTTGAATTCTACCTGGCAGGTAGAAAATTCTTTGTTAGTTCTGGTAATTATACTTCAAAGACACATGATATTCTGTATGGTGTTCCACAAGGCTCTATCCTGGATCCGCTGCTCTTTTCGATTTACATGCTTCCGTTAGGTCAGATTATCTCAAGGCATAACGTGAGCTACCACAGCTATGCTGATGGCACACAACTGTATTTCTCAATAGCGCCTGATGACCCCGACTCTCTTGATTCACTGACACAATGTCTCAGTTGTGTTTCTGAATCCATGAGTAGTAACTTTCTCAAACTAAATAAGGAAAAAACAGAAATTTTAGTGTTTGGCAATAATGGATATAATGAGGGTATTAGAAATAAACTTGATGCATTACGATTAAAGTCAAGACAGAGGTAAAAAATTTAGGGGTAACTATTAACTCTTACCTGAATTTTAAATCACATATTAATCAGATTACTAGGACAGCTTTTTTTCACTTAAGAAATATAGAAAAAGTTAGACCTCTTATAACATTGCAAGATGCTGAAAAAGTAGTTCACGCTTTTGTTTTCAGTCGACTAGATTACTGTAATGCACTCCTCTCAGGACTACCTAAAAAGACATCAATCGATTGCAACGAGTGCAGAATGCAGCTGCTAGAATCCTAACTAGGAAAAGAAAATCCGAGCACATCTCCAGTTTTGATGTCACTACATTGGATTCCTGTGCCATTTACAATTGACTTTAAAATACTGCTTATGGTTTATAAAGCCTTAAATAATCTCGCTCCATCTTATATTTTGGAATGTCTTACACCTTACACTCCAAATCGTAACCTTAGATGTTCAAATTCCAGAGCTAAACTTAAAAGACGTGGTGAGGCAGCCTTCTGCTGTTATGCACCTAAAATCTGGGATAGCTTACCAATAGGAATTCGCCAGGCTAATACAGTGGAGCATTTTAAAACACTGCTGAAAACACATTACTTTAACATGGCTTTCTCATAGCGTCAGTTTAGTTTAATCCTGACACTCTGTATATTCAATTAATTATCATTATCATTCATGGTGGCTAAAAAATCCATACTAATCCCTACTTTCTCTTCTGTTCTCTTTCCGGTTTTCTGTGGTGGCAATCTGCACCACCACCACCTGATCAAAGCACAGTGATGTCCATACATTGATGGACTGAAGGCCAGAACTCCACATGACCGTCATCATCAAGTTCTTCCATGAGAACCCTGAATACAATGAGGACTGATTGAGGTCATTGATGTTAGGTAGAATGCCTAGAGGGGGCTGGGTGGTCTCATGGTCTGGAACCCCTGCAGATTTTATTTTTTTCTCCAGCCGTCTGGAGTTTTCTTTTGTTTTTTCTGTCCTCCCTGGCCATCGGACCTTACTTTTATTCTATGTTAATTAGTGTTCCCTTATTTTAATTCTTATTTGTCTTTTTTTCTCTTTCTTCATCATGTAAAGCACTTTGAGCTGTATTATTTGTATGAAAATGTGCTATATAAATAAATGTTGTTGTTGTTGTTACTGCAGTGCAGAGTTCAGGGGAGCCAGAGTCAAAGCAAGCATTATTGACTCATACCTGACAATTTAGAGTCCCTTGTCCAAACAACACTACAACATCCAGATAAAGTGGGGTCTGCGTTGGTAGGGTCACTTCAGCAATGTCCCAATTGAAGTGATTCTCTCCTGTTTCACATTGAACCAAACCACAATTCCAGTCTTTGAATAAAAATGCCTGACATGATGTTCAGTTTCACTGTTTAGCGGGAAAGCAAATTCCATCTGTCAGACAGTAACGCGAGTGCACCACAATGCATCCCTCTCTCCACATTTCCAAACCATACCATTCTATTTCAAACTCAGAAGGACCACAGTTTATAGGAAACATAAGTTTGCTGTGTTTGCTACCCTTTTATGCTGTCATTTTAAATATTGACTTAAGTGCTTTTCTCATCAGCAAAATGGTGAAATGTTGCATGATCATGTTCACTCAGTCTCTGCTTCATGCTTACAGAATGACAGGCATTTACTCTTCATTGGTCTGGAAGAGGAGGCATGGCACTTGAAGGTCACAGACAACATACTTTCAAATGACAAAAGACAAGCAGCTTTCCTCTGGCTCAGCAGTGCCAACTGAAGCATGTCCCTGGAAAAGAGATGACCCACGGAGTAACCTTAATGTCCATATACTGTACATCGGAAATGAGCTAAAAGAGGAGCACAGAGGAAACTGCAGTGTCACAGCAGAGGATCGAGTGTCAGGTTCATTGCAAGGTGCAGGGACGGCCTGCAGTGCATCTGAGCCAGGTGCTGCCTGGAGTGCCACATAAGTAAACCCATCCTCGAGATAACCGAGCAAACCGCTGTAACAGGGCCCACTATAAAAAACTAATGACTGAAAACATTCCCAGTGATTTATTGATAATGGCAGAACAAAACGCAGGCTATGGTGAAGACAGCAAAGAAGAGTCCTGAGAGAAGCCAAAAAAAGAAACACAATCTGAACTCATGAATACAAGACGCTAACACCTGGGTAGGGGCAATAAGAAGATCTAAAATAATGGAGGGGAAGACAAAACTCTGAAGACCCCTCTTTGTCTATGTTGTGATGAGTAGCTTGTGTTGCTGGCAATGTCTGAGTATCAGCTCAGACGATCAAAGGTCAGAAACTGGAGAACTTGAGTGGAAATAAATCACAAGGAGGGGAAATAGAAATAAAATCCCCTCTATCTTACCCAAACTAATTAAAACTGTGTTTTAAAGAATGCCACTTTATTTAAACAATTAAGTTACATATTTGAGGCATGAAGTTGTATCCCGAATCCTTGCAGATATCTGTCGAACAGCTGCGTTCGCATTACTCTGAGCATGATGGATCACATGGCACAGATCCGATGGGTACTGCAGAGTATCTGTGTATATTACGCTTGTAATGCTAGGCGCTGTTGTTCACTAGGAGTCATTTTTCCATCACGTAATTCAAGCACAGCACAAAGCCAAACAAAACAGTACTCTCTCCATAAAGTTTTTGTTTTAAATCATTTTCTAGGAAAGGATGACTGCCCAGTAATAAAAATCCAACTTTCACGCCATCCATTTTCTGAAGTCTCTTCTTCTGGGCCGCCTTGGGCTGGACCCAACCTACAGAGTGGGCAAGCCTTGAGAGGACCCGCTCATTAATGTCAGACCTAACCTGTATAGTGCCCTGGAAGTTTTCACATTTTGCTTTTATAACAGCATTGAATCGCAGTGGATTTGTTTTGAAACTGCTCAGCAGAAAAAGACTCTAATGTCAAAGAGAAAAGAGACCTCTGCAACGTGGACTAAATTAAAACATGAAACAAATGATTGCAAAGTATTTTATAGATGGCAGCCATGACAGCCTTGGGTCTCTGTGCACAGCTCTCCCTGTCTCCATCTATCAGCTTTACTCATCTGCTCGCTGCCATTTTTCTTCACTCTTCTTCCTAAACCTGCTCCAGCTCTGTCGCGTTGATTGTGAGTGAACAGCATTTTTCAAGTCCAGCTACAAATTCTCAGTTGGATTGACATCTGCACTCTGACTTGGCCACTCCAGGAGCTTCATTTATAAAACTTTGCGTGGAGTCGAGGGTGAAAAAGTGCGCACACCAAAAAAACTGGAAAATGCGTATGGCAATAAAACCTAGCATACACACAGTTCTACACAGTTTACTATTTACAAATTAAACGCCACCCTCAAATATTCATATATGGAGTGTGCTAATCGACCTCATACATACAGTCAGGTCCAGGAGTATTTGGAGAGTGACGCAATTTTCATAATTTTGACTCTGTGAGCCACCACAATGGATTTGAAATGAAGCCATCAAGTAATTGAAGAGTAGACTTGCAGTTTGAATCCAAGGGGTTTAACAAAAATATTGTATCAGCCGTTTAGAAAAGACAACCATTTTTATACATGGTCCTCCTATCTTCAGGGGCTCAAAAGTATTTAGACAAATCAACAGAATCATAAATATAATAATTATCCTAAATATTTGGTTGAAAATCCTTCACAGTCAATAACTCCCTGAGATCTGAACTTGTGGCCTTCACCAAGTGCTGGGTTTCCACCCTACTGATGCTGCTTTACCAGGCCTTTGCTGTCTTCAGGTGCTGCTTGTTCGTTGGACTTTCTGCCAATGACTTGTCTTCAAGTGAAATGAATGTCCAGTTGGGCTGAGGTCAGCTGATTGACTTGGCCACTACTTTATACTGTATGTTTTGGTTCATTGTCCATCTGTACTGTGAAGCGTCCCATTAGTTTTGTAGCATTTGAATTTGAGCAGACAGTATAGCCCTGTGCACTTCAGAAATCATCCTGCTACTCCTGCCATCAGTCATATTATCAATAAACACCAGTGACCCACTCCCATTGGCAGTCACACATGCCCATGCCATAACACAGCCTCCACCACGTTTCACAGATAATATGGTATTCATCGGATAATGAGACATTTCTTCTCTTCTCAATACTCTTCTCTTTGTAACATTCTGGTATACAGTGCATCCGGAAAGTATTCACAGCTCATCACTTTTTCCACATTTTGTTATGTTACAGCCTTATTCCGAAATGGATTAAATTCATTTTTTTCCTCAGAATTCTACACACAACACCCCATAATGACAACGTGAAAAAAGTTTACTTGAGGTTTTTGCAAATTTATTAAAAATAAAAAAACTGAGAAACTGATAAAAAATGGCTGGTGCACAGCCATTTTAAGATCTCTCCAGAGATATTCAATCGGATTCAAGTCTGGGCTCTGGCTGGGCCACTCAAGGACATTCACAGAGTTGTCCTGAAGCCACTCCTTTGATATCTTGGCTGTGTGCTTAGGGTTGTTGTCCTGCTGAAAGATGAAACGTCGCCCCAGTCTGAGGTCAAGAGCGCTCTGGAGCAGGTTTTCATCCAGGATGTCTCTGTACATTGCTGCAGTCATCTTTCCCTTTATCCTGACTAGTCTCCCAGTCCCTGTTGCTGAAAAACATCCCCACAGCCTGATGCTGCCACCACCATGCTTCACTGTAGGGATGGTATTGGCCTGGTGATGAGCGGTGCCTGGTTTCCTCCAAATGTGACACCTGGTATTCACACCAAAGAGATCAATCTTTGTCTCATCAGACCAGAGAATTTTCTTTCTCATGGTCTGAGAGTCCTTCAGGTGCCTTTTGGCAAACTCCAGGCAGGCTGCCATGTGCCTTTTACTAAGGAGTGGCTTCTGTCTGGCCACTCTACCATACAGGCCTGATTGGTGGATTGCTGCAGAGATGGTTGTCCTTCTGAAAGGCTCTCCTCTCTCCACAGAGGACCTCTGGAGCTCTGACAGAGTGACCATTGGGTTCTTGGTCACCTCCCTGGCTAAGGCCCTTTTCCCCCGATAGCTCAGTTTAGATGGCCAGCCAGCTCTAGGAAGAGTCCTGGTGGTTTCGAACTTCTTCCACTTAACGGATGATGGAGGCCACTGTGCTCATTGGGACCTTCAAACCAGCAGAAATTTTTCTGTAACCTTCCCCAGATTTGTGCCTCGAGACAATCCTGTCTCGGAGGTCTACAGACAATTCCTTTGACTTCATGCTTGGTTTGTGCTCTGACATGAACTGTCAACTGTTGGACCTTATATAGACAGGTGTGTGCCTTTCCAAATCATGTCCAATCAACTGAATTTACCACAGGTGGACTCCAATTAAGCTGCAGAAACATCTCAAGGATGATCAGGAGAAACAGGATGCACCTGAGCTCAATTTTGAGCTTCATGGCAAAGGCTGTGAATACTTATGTACATGCGCTTTCTCAATTTTTTAATAAATTTGCAAAAATCTCAAGTAAACTTTTTTCACGTTGTCATTATGGGGTGTTGTGTGTAAAATTCTGAGGAAAAAAATGAATTTAATCCATTTTGGAATAAGGCTGTAACATAACAAAATGTGGAAAAAGTGATGCGCTGTGAATACTTTCAGGATGCATTGTATATTGATTTTAGTTTCCTTTGTCCAAAGAAAATTGTCCCAGAACTGGACAGGCTTTTGAAACTATTTTTTATTTTCTAGTCTAATCTGTCCTTTATGTGCTTGAGGTTTACCAGTGTTTGCACTTTGTGGTAAACCCTCTCTCTTTACTTTCATGACATCTTCTCTTGATTGTAGACTCTGGCCATGATAGGCCTGCCTCCAGGAGAGTGGTCTTGATTTGGCTAAATGTCGTGAATTGTTTTTTTCTTCCCCAATGACAGAGTCCTGTAATCATCCAGCACAGCTGCCTTCTGTGGTTTTTCCAGACCTTCTGCTGTTACTGACCTCACCAGTGTGTTCCTTCTTTTTAAGATTGTACCAAATGTTTGATTTGACCACTCCTGGTGTTCTGTTGTCTCTCTAAAGGGTTTGTTTTGTTTTCTCTGACCTGACCTGACCTTTCTCTGACTATGACCTGTTTTTACTTGCATGGACAGCTCTTTAGATCTCACATTAAGAGTTCTGTGACAGGTGTCTGGTCACACTTACAGGTAATCTATCCTAGATACCATTAAAATATCTGACTATGCCACCCAGTTTTAGTAAGAGACTGGGAACTCTTGAAATTTACCAATAATAGCATGAAGGTTTCTTTAAATTGGGCAGTGAGTAAACACACAGTGAAAGACACAACAGTAATTTCAGGAAAAGCAACAGTAACTTCTATTACACAAGACAATATAAAGTACATTAAAAAGAGAAATAAACATAAAAAAATCAAACAATATCAGGAGCGATATTCCTTTTTTTAAAAGGAAAGCATGCAGTTCATACTCTAAAAGTCTGTTAAAAACATGAAGTGGAGGATACAAATTTTAGGGGTGCAGAGTCCAGTTTGTGCAGTGTGTTACCCCAACAATTAATCATCCAAATGTCCACGGATCCACCCTGTTCACCGGACACTCGTTTTCCAACAGAAGTTTTGTCAAATCGTTGAATCCCTGTCAGCATCTCTTCGTCGTTCCTTTTTTTCCCCTCTTGGCTCCTTGTGTTGCTGTGACCTAGGCACGCCTCATTTCTCATTGCCAGCTTTGCTCTGTCCTTTCATGTGGCTTCCTTCTCTTGCTGGACCCACAACCGGCGTCTCCTTGTGGAGCTGTCTCTTCCTCACTTACTGTGGGTGTCGTCAAACTACAAATGTCAGTACAGGGCCAGTGCCTTAAATAACACCACTTGAGGCATGGTGTCTGTCTGCCAATAACCCCAAATATATTAAATTACTAGGCATGAGACAATACACTTAATTCACTTCGTACATTTCGTATTGCTGTACAGGCTTCACAATACAGTGATGTTCTCTGAACATCAGGCAAAAAAATAATAATAGAATCCACTCGAGCTCCATATGCGCAAACCATACAATTATTCAACTCAAAATTATATATTGAGTACATGTGTCTCGCTTAAAATTGTCCAAAATGTTTCCAGGGCAAGATCCAACCTGCAAACATTGCAATCAAGCTCGAGTCTCATTTGGCCATACTTTTTAGGCCTGCACCAAATTAACATCATTCTGGACCAAAATCTTTAAATGCCTATCAGACAGCCTTGGTGTAACAATCCCTCCTAATCCACTAACAGCTGTGTTTGGTGGATTCCTAGATGGGCTTAAAATGGAGAAGGACAAACAAACTGTAATGGCCTTTACTACACTATTGGCACGTGGACTTATCTTGCTCAACTAGAAGAATCCTAACTCTCCTATTCTAAATCAGTGGGTAACTGATATTATATGTTATTTGAAACTGGAAAAAAACAAATTCGCACTTATAGGATCTGTACAGAACTATTTCAAAACCTGGCAGGATTTAATCAATAACATTTTAGAATAAAGTTTTAAAGCACTGAGGAAGCAGATTCTCTCCCCTTTTTTCCTTTATCTTCTCCATTTATCTTTATTCACTTATTAATTTATCTATTTACTTATTTTTACTAGTTTTAAGTTTTATTCTGCTGGCTTAGCTCTCTTTCTCAGGGGTGGGGGTTGATTTGTTTTCGATCTAATTTTTGTAAAAATTGATTTATTTGTATGGAATGTTGTGTGATTTCAATAAAATCAATAAAATAAAAAAAATAATATGTTGTTTTAGAAGAAAATGTGAAACAATAAAACAATGAAATTATGTAAGTGAAATCAAAACAAAACATGGTGGTATCACCATAACTGCGCGCTTCTCAGAACATCCGGCAAGCTAATAAAAATAATCATTAATGTGGCATAGCATAGGAGGCATAGTCATAGCACTGCAAAATCAAACAATCAACTACAACTGTAGACTTTGAATGCATTGATGAAGGCCGATTTAATTTAAAAAATGGGCAACTCTTAAATGGGATTCCTTTAAAAGTTGCACTAAAAATCTGCAAACCCATCAATGACTTGTTGATTATACTCCTCACATTTAGCTCTGGCTCTTGGGACACTAAAACTAGTTCTTGATAGCTTGTAAAACTGACACTGTGCATTGACTGGATGGTGATATTTGCATACATTATCAAGGATACAATAAATTGGAATCAAGAGTAAATGTTTGGAGATAATCATTATACTTTAGTTTCATTGAGAAAAGAAAATGCAGCCCAATTTCTATACACTTCCTGCCATGTCACAACAATGATGATGGTGGAGGCGATGGTGCCGCTCATATCCTCTTTAAAAACTTGCCATCAAGAGCCCACCAAATCACAGACATCCTGCACTTTAAAACATTTGAAGCCAGCATGTAGCTGGGATTCATGTTTGTTTATTAATTCACATTTGTCTGATTTATTAGTATTAATTTTGCAGATTCCAATTAGATATCGATACATGGCCATATCGAATTTGAATCACTTGCAGAACAGAATTGAGACACTTTTAACTACACCCTCAATGTAGCCTCAGTAGGCGACAAAACCAAACGCATTTCTACCACCATGTTGTCTTCTCAAGCATTGCTCATGGATTAAACCCCCCGACCCTCCAATACACACAGAGACAGAATTTTTGGAATTATGTTAACCCTTTCGGCCCTGGATTTTATGTTTTTAAGGGAAAAATTATTTTGTGAGATATTCTATCTTTGGGCTGTCTGGGAAGCTCGAAAATGAAAAAAACAAAAATACTATCACTATTATTATACAATAGCTGCCAAATACTTCAATCTTCTTGAAGAAGATTGTATGCCAGTCTCTCCAGTCTGCACTAATAGTAGCACGCCCGATTCCAATGACTGCAAATGTACCTGTGCTGTACACCAATGGCTGCATATTTATGTACTAGTAATAGGATGTCAGGGCCAAAAGGGTTAAAACAAGGAAATGAACAGCAGTACTACCTGCTGCTATGTGACTTCAAAATGTGCAAATGTCATTTTGATTCTGAAGCGCTCACATTGTGTCAAGGTATTGTGAACTGCATTATGTGAAATTTGAAACTTTTAAAATTAAAATATTTCTCACAACTTTAAAGGTTGAGATTCAGGAAGTGGATATAATTATTAAGATACACACTTTTTTCATCTAACAAACCAAACACAGTATACATTTTTTTTGGATAAATTTTAAACGTATTACTTACTCAGACAAATGCAGCCAATTATAGAAAGGTCCTTGAAGAAAACCTGCTGCAGAGTGCATGCCACCTTAGACTGGGGCGACGGTTCACCTTAAAGCACGCCAAGATAATGCTGGAGTGGCTTTTTGTCAAGTCTGAGTGTCCTTGAGTGGCTCAGCCAAAGCCCAGACTTAAACCCCATAGAACATCTATGGAGAGACCTGAAGATGGCAGTTGACAGGCACTTCACAACCAATCTAATGAAGTTTGAGAGGATTTACCAGGAATCCAGGTTAAGCCCAGAGGGACTTCTACAAAGTACCAAATTAAGGGTCTGCATTTTCTGTTTTTGATTTTTAATAAATTTGTAAACCTTTCTGAAAACATGTTTTCACTTTGTCACTATGAGTTATTAAGTGTAGATTGATGGTCCACAAATGGCACATTTATCCAATTAAAATTAAATCTACAACACATTAAAGTGAATAGAATGTGAAGGGGTCTCAATCCTTTTTTAGTATACTTTAATATAGATAAACCAATAACAGAGTCCCTTATTATGGATCCATCCATCCTCTTCCGCTTATCCGAGGTCAGGTCGCGGGGGCAGCAGCTTGAGCAGAGATGAGACTTCCCTCTCTCCGGCCACTTCTTCTAGCTCTTCCAGGAGAATCCCAAGGCGTTCCCAGGCCAGCTGGGAGACATAGTCCCTCCAACGTGTCCTGGGTCTTCCCCGGGGCCTCCTCCCGGTTGGATGTGCCCGGAACACCTCACCAGGAAGGCGCCCAGGAGGCATCCTGATCAGATGCCAGAGCCACCTCATCTGACTCCTCTCGATGCGGAGGAGCAGCGACTCAACTCTGAGCCCCTCCCAGATGACTGAGCTTCTCACCCTATCTTTAAGGGAGAGCCCAGACACCCTGTGGAGGAAACTCATTTCAGCCACTTGTATTCGCGATCTCGTTCTTTCGGTCACTACCCATAGCTCATGACCATATGTGAGGGTAGGAACATAGATCGACCGGTAAATTGAGAGCTTTGCCTTACGGCTCAGCTCCTTTTTCACCACGACAGACCGATGCAGAGCCCGCATCACTGTGGATGCTGCACCGATCCGCCTGTCGATCTCCCGCTCCATTCTTCCCTCACTCGTGAACAAGATCCCGAGATACTTGAACTCTTCCACTTGAGGCAGGATCTCGTTCCCAACCCTGAGAGGGTACTCCACCCTTTTCCGGCTGAGGACCATGGTCTCGGATTTGGAGGTGCTGATTCCCATCCCAGCCGCTTCACACTCAGCTGCGAACCGATCCAGAGAGAGCTGAAGATCACGGCCTGATGAAGCAAACAGGACAACATCATCTGCAAAAAGCAGTGACCCAATCCTGAGTCCACCAAACCGGATCCCCTCAACACCCTGGCTGCGCCTAGAAATTCTGTCCATAAAAGTTATGAACAGAATCGGTGACAAAGGGCAGCCCTGGCAGAGTCCAACTCTCACTGAAAACAGGTTCGACTTACTGCCGGCAATGCAGACCAAGCTCTGACACCGGTTGTACTGGGACCGAACAGCCCTTATCAGGGGGGCCGGTACCCCATACTCTCAGAGTACCCCCCACAGGATTCCCCGAGGGACACGGTTGAACGCCTTTTCCAAGTTCACAAAACACATGTAGACTGGTTGGGCGAACTCCCATGCACCCTCCAGGACTCTGCTAAGGGTGTAGAGCTGGTCCACTGTTCCGCAACTAGGACGAAAACCACACTGTTCCTCCTGAATCCGAGGTTCAACTATCCAACGGACCCTCCTCTGCAGAACCCCCGAATAGACTTTTCCAGGGAGGCTGAGGAGTGTGATCCCTCTGTAGTTGGAACACACCCTCCGGTCCCCCTTCTTAAAGAGGGGGACCACCACCCCGGTCTGCCAATCCAGAGGCACTGTCCCTGATGTCCATGCGATGTTGCAGAGACGTGTCAACCGAGACAGCCCTACAACATCCAGAGCCTTGAGGAACTCCGGGCGTATCTCATCCACCCCCGGGGCCCTGCCACCAAGGAGTTTTTTGACCACCTCGGTGACCTCAGTCCCCACTTCCGAGTCCCCAGGCTCTGCTTCCTCATTGGAAGGCATGTTAGTGGGATTGAGGAAGTCTTCGAAGTACTCCCCCCACCGACCCACAACGTCCCAAGTCGAGGTCAGCAGCACACCATCCCCACCATATACAGTGTTGACACTGCACTGCTTCCCCCTCCTGAGACGCCGGCGGTGGACCAGAATCTCCTCGAAGCCGTCCGAAAGTCGTTCTCCATGGCCTCCCCAGACTCCTCCCATGCCCGAGTTTTTGCCTCAGCAACCAGTGAAGCCGCATTCCGCTTGGATTGCCGGTACCTATCAGCTGCCTCCAGAGCAGCTAATTATGGATCATTATGGATTCAATTATGAAATTCATTTTTTAAGTCTCTAATGATTATAGTAATAAGTCCAATGCTATGGTCTGATGACCAGGGAGGACAGAAAAATCAAACCTCCAGTGAGATGCTGGAGAAAATAAACCTAAAGGATTTCCAAAGCCCCCACTGCAAGTCCACCAAACAAAGTGCTTCTTTACTGTTTCATGTTTCATCCTAAAAGATTCAATGCAGTGGGTCCTGCTGACCATTTTAGTACCCACATTCCTTCCACTATGGCATGTGTGCATCTCAACACACCACCAGTGAAATAAGTTATGACAAACTACAATCAGTACTCAGACTCTACATTTCCTAAGGTTTCTCATAAGCTCATGTCCACCACCAGTCATATTCACTCCCTGCATATATGGATGCATATTTCAGAGTTATTGTTAGATGGAGACTTTATAGTCTATAATTTATAGTCATCTATTTATAGTCTTTGTGATTTTTAAAAAAATATCTTGAATAGGTTTGTGGAACGTCATTGTCTTTCATGGCATAATCACATATTATTTTGTGTATTTCATTATTTCACTGCTTGTCATGTGTTAGTGCGTGTAAACTCCACAGAAGTGTGCTGATTGACACTGTAAAGCGATCCCAGATGGCCAGCAGTGTTTGTTCCTTCAAAAATCAGAAATTTCAGTGTGAAAACAAAAACTTACGCATTTTATAACTTTATAGATTAAATACAATGTGACAAAACATAAAATGATTTATAACATTAGCGGACCAAAGGTAGCCGAGTGGCTCCTCCATTTCTGCTGTCTATGTCTGTCTCTCAACAAATTATCATTTATTTACCTCGAGAGCCAGAAGTTTCTTTCACAAATGACTATATGATGGAGAAGTAATCCATATATTTAATATAAAGTCAGTCATTTAATAACCCTACAGAAACTTTATGGTGCAAAAGTAAGTGATGTACAGAAATCTCACCGTGCATGTGCTGACATCAATTTGAATGTTGCTCATAAATGAAGAGCCTTTTTTCTAGTGCAGCTATAAAGACTCAATGGGATTGAGATCTGAGCCCATATTTATCAAGAGTATCAGAATTACTCCTAGGAATTGTAGTAAAGGTCACACTAGTTCAAGAATTTGTCCTATCTACATGAAAAGTATTTACAAAGCATACTACGCCAACTCCCAGGAAAGAGCAGGAGTTCACATTTGAGAGTGAATGACGTTACAACTTCATAACACCCCAAGTCGCAAATTGGTAGTCATGGTGATGTTTTGTAGTTTTTTGATACTAACGCTAAGGCTACAACACAAAATTAATAATAATAATATTCAAAATAGTAGTAATAGAAGAAGAAGGAAACATAATAAGGTAGTCGCCAAGCAGCTCCAGTCTCACTTTAACTCACAATTTATTTAAGAAATTCCAGTCTGGTTTCCACACTGGTCATAATACAAAAACAGCACTAACCCGTGTTGTAAGTAATATTCTGATATCCTCTTATGAAGGAAATTCCACAGCAATTATGTTGATAGATTTAAGTGCAGTGTTTGACACCACTGACCATTCTATTTTATTACAGAGGCTGGAATATGACACTGGGCTCACAGGCACTATGTTTGCCTGGTTTAGTTCTTATTTATCAAATCAATTCCAGTATGTCCAGAAGTGACCTAACAGTACTCCATCATTACACTCAGAAGTTAAATATGGTGTCCCGCAGGGCTCAGTACTGGGACCTTTACTGTTTTAACTTTACATGTTTCCATTGGGAACTGTCATTAGAAAACATAACATTAATGTTCACTCGTACGCAGACGACACCCAATCATACCTTTCTTTTACATCAAATGATGTCTCTCTCAAGCTTTCCTTAATTTATTGCATCATGGAGTTAAAAGGAGAGGATGAATGAGAACAATTTGTCATTGAATATGGAAAAAAATGAAATGTTAGTTATTGTAGGGAATGATGCTGACCACAACGACATTCTGTCACTCTGTTGGTTTCAGTTGGAATCAAAATTAGTTTTCCTGAATCAGCATGCCATTTAGGTGATATTTTTGACAGTAGCGTGTCATTTAAAATACATATTTCAAAACTATCCAAACAGGTTTTTTCCATCTTAAAAATGTTGAAAGATTAAGTCATTTTCTAAATATACAAGATACTGAGAGTTTAATTCAAGTATTTATTTCTAGTAGGATTGACTACTGCAATCCGTTTTTTTCACTGGCTATTCATTATTACAAGAACAAGAAAAATACAAAGACATAACTCCAGTTATCAAGGTCTTACACTGACTCCCAGCTAAATTTAGGACTAAGTTCATAATCCTCATTTTAACATATAAAGCCTTAAATAGCCGAGGCCCTGCTTACTTATCTGAATTTATCATGACTTACAAACCAGAATGCACATTGAGCACTCAAGATGCCACCTTACTGAAGATTCCAAAGGATTAATAAAATAACAATGGGTGCTTGAGCTTTTAGTTACAGAGCCCCTAAACTGTGGACTGATCTTCCTGCTAATTTAGGAGATGCCCCTTCAGTCTCGGCTTTTAATTTCGGCTGAAGACTCAGCTGGCGGCACGGTAGCACAGTGGGTAGCGCTGCTTCCTCGCAGTTGGGAGACCTGGGGACCTGGGTTCACTTCCCGGGTCCTCCCTGAGTGGAGTTTGCATGTTCTCCCTGTGTCTGCATGGGTTTCCTCCGGGTGCTCTGGTTTCCTCCCACAGTCCAAAGACATGCAGGTTAGGTGGATTGGTGATTCTAAATTGGGCTTGGTGTGTTTGTGTGTGTCCTGCGGTGGGTTGGCACCCTGCCCGGGATTGGTTCCTGCCTTGTGCCCTGTGTTGGCTGGGATTGGCTTCAGCAGACCCCTGTGACCCTGTGTTCAGATTCAGCAGGTTGGAAAATGGATGGATGGATGACTAGAGCTGCTGATTGGCTGTGCATACTGGATCTCTGTTGGCAATCATTAGTACTAAAATCAAAGTAATAAAATATTTATAACCCATTACTGATCCTCCCCTATTTTGTTTCTCCTCTCAGTATTCTCAAATGGCACCTGGTGCCACTGCTCCACTGCCAGGCTGCTCTCCTAAGTATGGAAAAGTCATCTCGGATAAAAGAGCTTTGCAATCATGAGAGGGAAAGATTTTCTCATCAGACTGGTCACGTTGGCAACGTGGGCCACGTTGTCAGGAATGTGACTTTATTTTTGGCTTGCTCTTGTATAATTTTAATCTCCACCATTGTCAACTGGCCATAGTTCATCCCTTAATTAATGGACAGATATTATTGGGTCCATTAGTCAGTTTCTACCTCGTCCTCTGTGTGTTTTAATAAATCTAAATTTAATAATAATTCATTACATTTATATAGCGCTTTTCTTAGTACTCAAAGCGCTATCCACACAGGGAGGAACCAAACCCACAATCTTCTTACTGCAAAGCAGCAGCACTACCACTGCGCCACCTGTGAGGATCCATTTGGATGTGTACCAGTTCAATATTTAGTAATTAGTATAATCTGTACTTGTATTTTAACTGAGAATTGCTCACAGCATTCTGTACTTGCACTCAGTAACAAGCGCTATACAAAAATAAGTTGAATAATAAGATTAAGATTTTGCTCTACGTTGCTTGTAATTGTTGCCGCTTTGCAACAAACCTAAAAGATAATACTGTAACAAAGACCAAGATGAAAAGGCCAAGGCACATCCACTGAATGAGAATAAAGCCCGAAATGCTTGTTAGGATAGGCTTCAAATTATCTGTGACCTTGCTCGGGATAAAGCAGATTTAGAAAATATATGGATGGATGGATGATCCTTAACTGTACTTTGAGATGAATCAATCACCTTTCCACTGTTAGGTTATGGGAAACATCTATTAAAGTAATAGTTATACAGAAGTTAGTCACAGCTATTCTTGTGCTGTTTACAAAGTTACATTCACTCATCCAGTGTCCCAATCATCTTCCAGAGTCATGTGCTAGGGTTGCCCCTTATCTTCTGTGAGGCTCAATTATCCAATGCCCTAGAAGGTTTAGTTGTACAGTGCATCAGTTTCTCTAACTGTGTAAACGTCTGATGAATTGTCATTGCTATCACTTGATTCAGTGAATAGTTCAGCTTCAGTTTGTGCTCAAACTGGTTTTACAGCTTGTTGTTTACACACCAGTGTGTATTTTGATTGAAGGTTCTGCCCCACTCATGAATATTGATGAGTTACCATCGCATGGCAAAAAGCACAGAAATATTCTTGATTTTTTTGCTTCATGTTATTTTATCCACTAGATGGCAATAGTGTGTTATTTAGACTTAGCGTTGTGCACTGGATCATAATAGCTTTTGTAAGAGACATTCGGGGTTAACCGGTTTTACACAGACTTCTGGGCCTGAGAGTGCCTCAAGGTTAACGTCATGGAGGTTAAAAATGAATAGAATCCTAGGAATACCACAAAACACACAAGATAGCAGATGAGGAGAAAGCCTAGCATGGTCCTGTGAATGAAACAGCAGGCATCGTGACATATTGTTTAAGGCTTTAGCTTCAGACTCTGAGATTATGGGTTCAGACCTTCTTAGTGCTACTGTGTAACCATGAGCATGTCCCTTTACCTGTCTGTGCTCCAATTGGAAAAGCAAAAGAAATGTAACCAATTGCAGCTCAGATGTTGTAAGTCATCTTGGATCAATGCATCAGCCAAATAATAAGAAATTACTAGGAATATACTTTAGGCAAATGTGTTAAGCTAAAAAAGCAAGCAGTCGGCCTTTGACCATAAGGATCTGTGTTAAAATGTCATATCGGGTAGTGCTGGTACCTCCCAGCACTAGGATGATGGTAGGGTTTCAGGTTGAGGTGATTTCCATGTGGATTTCAGGTCCCCACTGAGGTCTTGTCTGACTCCTATAGCCAAAACCATCAAATCTGGGTATAGATAATAGAAAGAAATCCATCCTGCTGACTGCAATAATGGTCAAGTTTACTCTTAAAATGTTACATTTAGTTACAATTTATAGAGGTGTGTTTTTGAGGGCCTCCTTTAAAAAACATTCATCTTCAAGCTTGCTTAATCAAGTTGTAGTCTTTTTTTCTTAGGAGACTGTGTTCCTTTAATGTGGAAAGGGACATCCTTCATATCTTCCATAACTCTGTGATGACCAGTGCTGTTTTCTACGCTGTGGCGTACTGGGCTGGAAACATCACTTCAAGAGAGGTCCACCAAATCAACAAGCTAATTAAAAGGGCAAACTCAGTTAATGGAAGCACTCTGGACCCCCTGGAGATCGTAGTGAAATGGAGAGAATTAAAACAGAGCTGAGTGCCATTATGAACAAAGCTGCACATCCTCTCTATGACATATTAACACTGAGGACTTTCAGCCAATGAATTATTCAGCAGAAGTGTGTCATAGAATTGCTATGGGGGTCCTTTATACCAACAGCCATATGTCTATATAGCGCCTCACTGAGGCTGTAATTCTAAGTCAGAACTTTTTTTTTTTTAATTTTCTCCCTTTTTAGTCAATGGTGGTTAATGTTCAAACCACAGTGTGTGTAGATATATTTATTTATCTATTTATGTATTTAAAGAACTTCTGTGAAAAGCTAAATTTAACAAATAAAGTTCTGTCTATGTAGTCTATCTTGGTAACATTGGGTGCAAATGGGGTGCCCAACCCCACACTTACTCAGATTAGGACAATTTCCAAAATTCCTCACCAATCTAACCTGCATATCTCAGAGAAAATGAAAACACCTGGCGTTGTTGGAGAAAAACCTACACAGAAGAAACATGCATACAAAATGCACACAGAGGCCACCTAAATGGAGTTTGAACTCTGTAGCTATGAAGTGTAATAAGGTACAGCCCGGACACAGACAGGCAGACACATTGCAGTCCATCACCACACGTTTATTCCTATACTCACTATTATTTACAGTCTCTGAGTGCACCGCCACCAAACACCCCCCACAGTCTCTTCACAATCTCGACCTCTTCCCTGGCCGTTCCTTCACCACAAACACAGGGCCTCTCTTCGCCCGCCTCCTTCTCCAACCTCGTCCTCCTCCTCACCCGACTCCGGCCCTTCTTTGCAGGAAGGCGGCCCCTTTAATAAGTGCCCGGATGGGCTCCAGGTGATCCCCGACACTCCCTAGACACTCCCCTGTGTGGCAGAAGTGCCGGCTGTGTTCCCGGAAGCCCTCTGGGTGTTCCCAATCGTCTTCCCCCCAGTACTTCCTGGTGTGGCGGAAGTGTTGGGGTTCCGGGTCCTTCAGGCATGGGCTTCCAAGCCCTGCACCCGTGGCCCTCAAAGGAACTAGGGCAGCCGCCCCCTCATGGTCCGGAGGAGGAATGAGCCATCCTCCTGTCCTCCTGGGCGTCCCGGCTGGGCACCACCCCTAGCCGCGTGCCACAGAAGCATCAGGGGTATTTGAACCCAGAGACGTGCGGTTAGGGGAGGCAGGTGAGGCATCATGAAAAGAAAAAAACATTAATAATGATAACATAAAATAATTGTGTCCATTGGTCTGTGCTATAAATTTGTTTTCTGTATGATTCCAATAACTTTGATCATTTTTATAGTCAAAATCACTGAACTGGAGTATTTCCTGTTCAAATACAGGGGAGAAACGCAAGGTGCGGCAGTGATGAAGGCGAGCTGAGCCTCGGACTGCGCTCTCCTTCACACACTGGATTGATGTGGGTGCCTGTTGCTGTCTCTCTTTATGTCAACAACAACAACAACAACAACATTTATTTATATAGCACATTTTCATACAAAAAGTAGTTCAAAGTGCTTTACATAATGGAGAGAAGAAAAATAAAAGACAAAATAAGAAATTAAAATAAGACAACATTAATTAACATAGAAAGGAGTAAGGTCCGATGGCCAGGGTGGACAGAAAAAACAAAAAAAAACTCCAGAAGGCTGGAGAAAAAAAATAAAATCTGTAGGGGTTCCAGGCCACGAGACCGCCCAGTCCCCTTTGGGCATTCTACCTAACATAAATGAAATAGTCCTCTTTGTAGTTCGGGTTTTTCACGGAGTCACTTGATGCTGTCACTTGATGTCGCCAATATAATGTGTGTAGATGCATTTATTATACACCCTGACTTTCCACAGTCTGTTAATATCTTTAATGAATGTGTGTGACATATTTAGTCTTGCTGATCAGATATAAAACCGCAGTGAAAAGGCACAAGGTGTGGCAGACAGTACCGTACAGCACTGAAGGGGGCGCATGTGAGCCCAGCAGGTGCTCGTCGCTGCTGTTCTTCTACGCAGAGGTGCCAATACGTCAGTTATATCAGAAAGTCAAGTGCACTGCAGCGGTCCATTTATTTTTATTTTTTGTTCTGACTGACTGCGAAAATGGAAGATTAAGATTTTTAAAACTAAAGGAAAATAAGGAGGACTTTTACAAGAAAGTGATGGTGATTTTCATGGAGAAGGATAGGCGCATGGACTTCATTTACAAATAAAGGTAAGACCATAAACAATTTTCAATTTTATAAAAAATGGGATCAGACTAAGAAAAAAACAATCCAATATTTAAAACTAAATTTTGACCTTAAATAAAATACTCTTTTGTTTTTCTTGTTATCCTTTTGTTGATCAGTCTGTATTAAAATTGATTAAAGCAACAGAATTAAAAGCTTTTAAAAACAACTAAATATTTCAGTTAAGGTCAAAATTGAAATCCATTTTTTTGTACACCGCTCTATACTTTCATTTGTATTGAATGAGTATGAATTGTGGAATTGCAACGACAAATTTAGAACACATGAAGGGTGCAGAGTAAATGCGCTTTTTCCGCTTTCTCTTGCCGTTATAAATGTGACGTTCTTTCTTAGCCAAATATGTACCTTACCTGTGTGTGTGTAAAAAATTCTGGTAAGATCTGAAACATAACCAGTAGTCAATGTGCATGCTGGCTGCCAGTTGAATACTGAATCAGCTACTCTTTGGGGTTCATATATTTGTAAATCTTACTCTGAAGGAGTCAGCGCCTCACCAGCCATCCTCACCAGCTGTCCACCACATATTCAGCAATCCCTGAACAAATCAATAATGTGCGTGTTGTGTTGTGAGGGGTACTTAGTAGGACCTCAGCCTCGAATTTGTGGTGGACATCTGCTTGAGCAATGCTTAACATCATCAACTGAGCACCAAAGATCCCACAAGGACACACTAGAGGGTGTCCTTCTTCGTAGAATCGCCTAGCTAACAATGAGATCATAATTGTATATCGCACTTTCCAACATGTGTGCTTCCCCATTTTCCTCCAGCAGACTTGCCCTGGGAAAAAAAAGAAGGCCTGGTGTTTTTTTCATGACCGTCAAAGCAAGTGTGATATCAGAGACCCGAGTGTTAATAACAGACCGCCTTCACGAGAATCCCAAACATTTCTGCTGTGTGCAGCTCCTAATTGTCTCCATAGCCATGCACTTCATTATCCAGATGTCTGACCCGTAAAAAGTACAAAGCCTTTCAGCCTCCATCAGAATATTACTAAATCACAGAGAAAACTCGGCAAACAATACCATATAAGACATTTTGTTCCCATAAAAAAATCAAAAATAACAAACACATTGTAGAGGCTGGGCAAATGCTAGACTTGGGATATAAATAGTTTCTAGTCGGTATCCAGCACAGAGCGATGAACGGCTGGTAGGGATCCAAGATCAACAGCAGTGTTTCTGGGAGGATGTGTGCCTTCTCGCTGCCCAAATGCTCATTCCGAGCAGCTGTCAGCAGCTGGCTCACTTCATTCATGAAGGTGTCTCAGGATGGATGACTCTGTGTACTTAACACCTATTAGGTTTTCACATGAATCTCCAAGCTGTGTTTGTAAAGGCAGTAATAAAAGAAAAACTCCAGAGGAGCAGTCGTGAAAATCACCATGCCTCGCATGGTTTTTCTGCCTACCAGACGGAGAACATCAGCTGCAGTAGACATTTTACCTTTGGGTGTAAAGTACCGGGCAGTTTCAATATTTCGCTCGAAAACAAAATTAGATAATGTGCTTTATGTGGGATTGCCATTTTGAGTACTCAATGAATCTCAGCTTTTACAAAATGAAGCTGTTGTCGTTGGTCAGGAATCTGAAATCAAGTGCAGTCAGCACTTTTTCTATCTCCTACAAAACCTTTTTGGACTCAAGACTAACTGAAACAAGACATTAGAAACATTTGGAAAAATTTCAACAAACCATTCAACCCAACAAGCTCCCCAGTTCTGTCCACTTCATTCTTCCAAAGTAACGTCAAGGAGAGTTCTGAAGTCATTCTGTGTTACACACTACTTGGTCACTTATTCCATGTGCCTATGATTCTCTGTATGATGAAAAACTTCCTTGTTTGTGAACAAGTTTCTAACTGTATCCCCATGTTCTAGTTGAACTTGTGTTAAAGTCACAGTTTTGATCCACTGGAATATTTCCTTTCATCATGTTAAACTCTTCAATCATGTCTCCTCTTAATCTTCGTCTGCTTAAACCTCACAGGTGGTGCAGTGGTAGTGCTGCTGCTTTGCAGTAAGGAGACTGTGGAAGATTGTGGGTTCGCTTCCCGGTTCCTCCCTGTGTGGATAGCGCTTTGAGTATTGAGAAAAGCGCTATATAAATGTAATTTATTATTATTAAACTGAAAAGGCTCAGCTCTTTTAATCTTTCCTCATAATTCACCCCTGTTGCCCTGGGATCAGCCCAGTTGCTCTTCTCTGGACCTTCTCTAGTGCTGCTATGTCCTTTTTGTAGCCTGGAGACCAAAACTGCACATAGTACTCCAGATGAAGCCTCATCAGTGCATTATAAAGGTTGCGCAGAACCTCCTTGGACTTGTACTCCACACATCAGGGCGCTATATAACCTGACATTCTGTTAGCCTTCTTAATGGCTTCTGAACGCTGTCTGGAAGCTGATAGTGTAGAGTCCATTATGACTACTAAGTTCTTCTCATCAGCAGTACTTTCCATTTTCAGACCTCCCGTTTTGTACTCAAACCTCACATTTTTACTTCCTATGTGTAATACTTTACATTTACTGACAATGAACTTAATTTGCAACACATCTGCCCAAGCCTGTATGCTGTCCCTCTGTGATGATTCAACAGATTCCAGATTATCTGCCAACCCACCTATCTTGGAATCATCAGGAAATTAAACCATCTTATTACTTATATTCCTATCCAAATCATTTATATATATATTAAACATATACGTATATATGGATGACTCTGTGTACTTAACACCTATTAAATTTTCACATGACTCTTCAAGCTGTGTTGGCAAAGGCAGTAATAAAAGAAAAACACCAAAGGAGCAGTCGTGAAAACCAAGTCGCTGCCTCGCATGGTTTTTCAGCCTATCAGACAGAGAACATCAGCCCTAGCATTGACCCCTGCTGGTCACCACTCTTAACATCAGCCAATTCTGATGATGTTCCTCACACCATTACCCTCTACTTCTTGTGTCTGAGCCAATTCTGCACCCATTTTCAAACTTCATCCTGATCTCCCATTTCCTTTAGTTTCATGCCGAACCTCTCATGCGGCACCTTATTATATGCCTTCTGAAAGTCCAGATAAATAATATCATCTGCTTCATTTTGATCATACCCTTTTGTTGCTTCCTCATAGAACCCCAGCATGTTTGTAAAACCTGACCTCCCTCTTCTGAGCCCATGATGACTGTTCAGTAAAACTCCAGTCCTTGCCATGTGCTGCTCAGTCTTATCCTTAATAATTCCTTCCAGTAATTTTCCTGTCATGCTCGTTAAGCTAAATGGTTTGTAGTTACTTGGATCTTCCCAGTCACAGTTTTTATGTAACAGTATCATTTTTGCCATTTTCCAGTCTTTCAGAATGTCCCCAGTGTGTAATGAGTTCCTAAAGACATGTGTCAAGGGTTTATATATGTACAAGCTAACCTCCTTAAGATCTTGAGGGTATATGTTATCTGGTCCTGGAGATCTGCGTGATTTCAGCCTTTTTAATCTGAGCAGCACTTCTCTCTCTACAATTTATAAATCACTCAGTACCTCCTTAGTAGTCCCGTTTACCACTGGGGGGTTATCCACTTCCTTACTGCCTTCTTACTATCCTGATTTCTCTCTGATTTTACTGTCACCTGCAAATTTCTCAAGTTGACTAAACGTATCAGAATCTTTGACATTAATATAAATTTTAAAATGTAAGGGACCATGGACCTCTGAGAGACTCCAGTGATGACCTTAACCCATCACAGAGCATTCTCCTCCAACTTAAAGTCCAATTTTGTAAGTTACCTCTGCTGCCAACAGGTTGTAGCTCCAAAATGAATCTTTGGGGAGGGACTGGAAAAAAGGCTTTTTGAAAGTCAAAGTATATTATATCATATGCGGCTCTTTGTCTACATATCTAGTCGCCCGTTCAGAAAATTCGAACAGATTGGTTTGGCAGCCTCTAAAACACATGCTGGCTTTTATTTAGTACATTATTTTCATACAAGCAATCTTCTAATTTATTTCTTATTACAGTTTCCATTTTGCATGGTTCAGAAGTACAGTGTATTGGTCTGTAATTACCAGGATCTGTTTTGTCTCCATTTTTGTGAACTTGAGTCAAATTTGCAACTTTCCAATCCTCAGGTATATTTATTTCATCTGAAATGACTATTGGAATATACTTAATAAATGTTTATGAAAAGTGTCTGTGATTTATCTTCAGTACAATTGGTAAAATCTTATCAGGTCCAGGGGCTTTATTACCATATCAAGGACCTTTAGCAAATCTGACACTAAATTAAAAAAAAAGCAAAACTAGAAAGATAATCTGAAGAATCTGCCCAAATTCAAATTTAGCATCATGTGGACATAGCAGAAATTACGTTCATACACGCAAACCTTCAAAACTAATAATGGCAGTGAAATAAGAATATAACCACATATACCTCATAATGATAGATAGATAGATAGATAGATAGATAGATAGATAGATAGATAGATAGATAGATAGATAGATAGATAGATAGATAGATAGATAGATAGATAGATAGATAGATAGATAGATAGATAGATAGATAGATAGATAGATAGATAGAAAGATTTCACCCCTTTTGAAGTTTATAAAGGCACTATATATGTATATATATATATTGTCACAAACTCGACTCAGAATCATAGAAAGGTTTGGGGCAACCACCCGTATAATTGATTTCCTGGCTGCAAAGTTGTTCAAGTGAATACAGCACTGCTGTGCACAAAACTGAGTCCAAAACAGAACTGAGGGAATAGGGAAAAGGTGGAGGCTTTTAAAGGGGAAGACAGGAAGTGAAGTCAAAGCGGTCAGGGTCATGAAGGCCTTCAGCCATAGGTTCAAGCCCGGACGTGATATCACAGGGGCCGGAGCCGGCAAGGTCTCCTTCCATAGGCTCGGTCCCAGAAGTGACATCAAGACGTCCAGGTGGGATCTCCCGTGAATGGTCTACAGGAAAGGGAGAAAAAGAGTCAGTGCACTCTGCTACATCCCGGTATGACTCAGGATTGCCCTTACTCAAGCCCTTTAGCAGCCTCCCATGCACACGTGTGTGACAATATATATATACAGTATATATATATATATATATATATATATATATATATATATATATATATATATATACTAGACAAAGAGCCCGTTTCGACAACATAAGATGAAACGGGCACGAGTGGAATAGTAAGTAATAAGTA
Organism: Erpetoichthys calabaricus; assembly: GCF_900747795.2. Classification (NCBI taxonomy): domain Eukaryota; kingdom Metazoa; phylum Chordata; class Cladistia; order Polypteriformes; family Polypteridae; genus Erpetoichthys; species Erpetoichthys calabaricus. The sequence goes on from NC_041402.2 coordinate 29,885,933, forward strand.
TAAGCACCACACACCTGATATAGGTGTATTGAATGAATGCGTAATTAGGCGTGGAGCTGTAGTCGAAATCGCCTTTCAGGCCTTGAGCTTTAATTAAAGTCGCCTTTCTCTTTGAATTTTTGCGGCCGTAAATCCGCCACTTGCCGCGATGTTGGTCTCGTAAGGTTTTTTCGGGCAGCTGCGCAGAAGGCGACTGCGCATTCGGCTTCGGACATTCACAGAAGGCGACTGTGCATTCGGCTTCGGACGGACACTGCCGCGATGTTGGCCGAAGTCGCCTTTCTCTTTGAATTTTCGCGGCCGTAAATCCGCCGCCTGCAGCGATGTTGGTCTCGTAAGGTTTTTCGGCCAGCTGCGCAGAAGGCGATTGCGCATTCGGCTTCAGACGGACGTGAGTGAGTGAGTGAGTGAGTGAGTGAGTGAGTGAGTGAGTGAGTGAGTGAGTGAGTGAGTGAGTGAGTGAGGAGACTGGCAAATTATATATAAGATATATATATATATATATATATATATATATATATATATATATATATATATATATGGTTTAGGGGAAGGCTACAAAAAGCTATCTCAGAGGTTTAAACTATCAGTTTCAACTGTAAGGAATGGAAACAGGAAATGGAAGGCCACAGGCACAGTTGCTGTTAAACCCAGCAGGTCTGGCAGGCCAAGAAAAATACAGGAGTGTCATATGAGCAGGATTGTGAGAATGGTTACAGACAACCCACAGATCACCTCCAAAGACCTGCAAGAACATCTTGCTGCAGATGGTGTATCTGTACATCATTCTACAATTCAGCGCAATTTGCACAAAGAACATCTGTATGGCAGGGTGATGAGAAAGAAGCCCTTTCTGCACTCACGCCACAAACAGAGTTGCTTGTTGTATAAATGCTCATTTAGACAAGCCAGATTCATTTTGGAACAAAGTGCTTTGGACTGATGAGACAAAAATTGAGTTATTTGGTCATAACAAAAAGCGCTTTGCATGGCGGAAGAAGAACACCGCATTCCAAGAAAAACACCTGCTACCTACTGTCACATTTGGTGGAGGTTCCATCATGCTTTGGGGCTGTGTGGCTAGTTCAGGGACTGGGGCCCTTGTTAAAGTCGAGGGTCAGATGAATTCAACCCAATATCAACAAATTCTTCAGTATAATGTGCAAGCATCAGTCACAAAGTTGAAGTTACGCAGGGGTTGGATATTCCAACAAGACACTGACCCAAAACACAGTTTGAAATCTACAAAGGTATTCATGCAGAGGGAGAAATACAATGTTCTGGAATGGCCGTCACAGTCCCCTGACTTGAATATCATCGAAAATCTATGGGATGATTTGAAGCAGTCTGTCCATGCTCGGCAGCCATCAAATTGAACTGAACTGGAGAGATTTTGTATGGAAGAATGGTCAAAAATACCTCCATCCAGAATCCAGACACTCATTGACGGCTATAGGAGACGTCTAGAGGCTGTTATATTTGCAAAAGGAGGCTCAACTAAGTATTGACATATTATCTCTGTTGGGGTGCCCAAATCTATGCACCTGTCTAATTTTGTTATGATGCATATTGCATATTTTCTGTTAATCCAATAAACTTAATGTCCCTGCTGAAATACTACTGTTTTCATAAGGCATGTCAAATATTAAAAGGAAGTTGCTACTTTGAAAGCTCAGCCAATGATAAACAAAAATCCAAAGAATTAAGAGGGGTTCCCAAACTTTTTCATAAGACTGTATGTGATTGATGGTTTTTGTTTTTAAAATAATAACTAATTCGGACCACTCTGCCCAGATCGGTTTTCACTTTAATGTTAAAGAATCTTTTTCTATTGATCAGTGTCAAAAATACCCAATTAAATCCATGCGATCCAATGTTATATGATAATAAAATATGAAAACTTCCAACAAGGTGAAAACGTTGCCCAGGCACTGTATGCTTTTTGTCTCTTTCTCTCTCTTTGCGCTCCCAGATATGTTCCTTCCAGGGTACCCACTATAGCTGGTGGGCTCACCACTGCCTGGCAGTGCCCATACTGCATTAGCACGTAGAGCTTCACATTCATTGCCAGGTCCGCGTTACCTCTCCCTGATCTCTGTGCCTGTTCATTAAACCGTTTCAGCACCCCACATGAGGTGGACAATCCTTTGTACCCCACAGCCAGTGAGCCACAAATATGAAAATAAGAAAACAACAATGCAGTTTGAGTCAGCTAATTCTGTGCTTGGTCTTATTGGTGTTCTCAGAGAGTTTGGTGAAGACAGCAAAATGTGGTTTGGACCATTCAGAGTGGCCAGCCTTTACTTTCTCTAAATTTATACTTGCTGCAGTCTCATATTAGCTAATGCAATGATTACAGTAGGATGATCCAAGCCTTTAAACAGACACTACAGCACATTCCCATGATTTAGGGTGACATTTATTCTGTCAAGGCTTGTTAAGGCAAATTCCATTTACGTTAGGGCACTTTTCAATCCTGTCCACTTATAAAAGCAGAATTTGGAATTTTAAATCTATAGTTACAAATCATTTGTTCTTAATTAATTAAAAAAAATCAGCACTGACAATGTGGATGCTGACCTAGCGGCATGCGTAGTTACTGATATTTGGTACTTTTCTTCACCCCATATGCAGGCTGCTGCTGTTTCAATGACAGAGTGATTATGATTTATATTTTGCATTTGTAATTAATTAATCCAGAGCTTTGATGTTAAGATGCACTTCCTTCCAACATACTCTGTGTTGTTTTATTTTTTTAGATCACAATGACGACAAAAGTGTTTTCCACACTTGCCCTCAGTAAAACCAGCTTATTGTAACCCTGAAGAATCCTGGACCACTGGGCAGGCCATTTTTTTTGTACATGGAGACTGTATAAGGAATGAGAGCAGATAAAAAAGGAAGTGTTATGAAGTAGCACCATCAGCGTAACACAGTGGACCGTTTAAGATAAACTCCATATTATTTATGAGATTGGAATAAGAAAGGCTTGTGTTTAGCATGTTATTGTAGTGTCCCAGCTTAGGGGGTTGACGTGACTGTTGAGTCAAGCAGCGGTAGACGGAGGACTGACATCAGGGATGTGATTGTCAGTAAATGGAGGAAAAGGGGCGGCACCCTGGATGGAAGGGCGGGCAACAGAGGCGGAGTTTTTCTGGATGGTTGGAGGAAGAGCTGGGGTACGTGAGGTGGGTTATGCATATGGAATGAGCATTTTATTTTTTTGGGTCCATTGAATGGCATGGATTCATAAACAATTGTAAATAATTCAAGTTCAAAGTCATTCATTTTGCTTTTACTTCCATCCATCCATTATCCAACCCACTCATGGGGGTCTGCTGGAGCCAATCCCAGCCAACAGAGGGCACAAGGCAGGAAACAAACCCTGGGCAGGGCGCCAGCGCACCGCATGGTGCACACACACAAACACACCCATACACTAGGGCCCCTACCTAACAATCCACCTAATCTGCATGTCTTTGGACTGTGGGAGGAAACCCACGCAGACACGGGGAGAACATGCAAACTCCACACAGGGAGAACCCGGGAAGCAAACCTGGGTCTCCTAACTGCAAGGCAGCAGCGCTACCCACTGCGCCACCGTGCCGCCCTCTGCTTTTACAATCGTGTGCTTTTTTTTTTGACTGCTCTACTAAACAGTTCTGTGCTCCCTTCTTTGTCCTTCTGTGTTTCTTCCTTTTCAAACCAGGCACATTGAGGTCGCTACATTATTTATAGTATCATTGGCAGTGAGTTCTTCGTTAGCTGGTAAAGCACCAGTACAAGCTGCCTTTATCATGTGTTTGAATCACCATCTCCAGCCTTGGTCCAGCTACAGTATGGTACATACAGTATATGAGGTACAGCCAATACATTCAAACACTGGGGGATCACTGGTAACAAAGACATGGAAGGATCACCATTTTTTAGGCATCCCTTTCAAAGAAGTTTATTTCAGCTATAATGCACTTCTGGGACTTCTCATATAACTTTTGTAAGGATGTCTGGAAAGCATTTTTAGAACAAAATTCTGCAGCCTGGGATTTTTTAACAGGCTTGTACAGTCAGGACATTTGCATGATTTTTTTTGTAACCTCTTTTTAACTTTCATGATGGCAGCCTTACACATTCGTGGGGTTCACAGCTATGCAGGGTAGAGCAAAAAAAATGGGAGACGCGATGCACACAAGTATGGGGAATGGCTACCGTCCTACTAGGAGCTTCACCAGTCTGGTTCACCGTGTCATTGTAGAGTAAAGGGCTTCCCCTGCCATCCTCAGGTAATTTCATTGTTTTGCTTAACCTCCTTAGCGTTACATTTCTTTTTAAAAAAAGCATGTAAAAGTCATTGCAGTTTTAGGCTTGAAAAATTATTAAATGTCATCTTTCTACGGTAAAACATGCAAAATACTAAAATTACAAAGTCAGAAGTGTAGAATGTACAAATAATTATAATAATAATAGTAATAATAATATGACTGCGGTGGGCTGGCACCTTGCCCGAGGTTTGTTTCCTGCCTTGCGCCCTGTGCTGGTTGGGATTGGCTCCAGCAGACCCCCGTGACCCTGTAGTTAGGATATAGCAGGTTGGATAATGGATGGATGGATGGATAATAATATGAAGAGCACACTACACCCATGCAAGTGATGCAAATATTACTTTCAGATTCACAAGAATCAGCTTTGGTTTCACTGACCGTTTCAGTTTCACTGCATGAGGACAGATTCACCTCGTCATCACCACTGCGCTACAGAAGCTAGGAGAAGACGCATCTGCCCGTTGCCCAGGTATCACTCAGGCCTGACACTTACACAAGAAACACCTTTACCGTTGCCCAACAAATGCTTAGCAGTAGCACAGTTGGCACTTTTATAGCCCGAGTAATCCTCGGGTCTTACATGAGATACGCTTATACCATCAACCGAGTGACACTCAGGACTAACACTTTTAGTATTGTTTTTGCAGCTTGAGTGACTTGTGGGTCTAATGCTAAGGAGGTTAAAATGTCAAGTTTTTTGTAGCAAATATGCCCCCAAAGCATAGTGCAGTGGGAGCTAAACAAAAACATACAAAGTCAACTATGCTTTTAGTGAGGAAAAATGGTGTTAGATAAACTTTGTGCCGAGGTGTCAGCTGCCTCTTTCGGCCACTAGTTTGGTGTTAACAAATCAACCAGCAGGATGGAGACTTTGATTTTGCCAATCTGAACATCGATTGCAGTGTCAAAGTTAAACATCAACTCACCTCTTCTATGCTCTCATATGCCAAGACCTTCACACATCTCAAGAGGCACACAAAGCCAACACATTGCTGATGGATTACTTCAAGCTGGTGCATCCTTTATGGTCTTCAACTCCATCCGCCAGCAGTGAAGGACACTGTTTCTGAAGTGATGCCGATGCTCGTCAATCTCAGCATCTTCTGACAACAGCGACTAAAGTTTTTTTCTTAATTGAGATGTTAGGTCACAGAATTCTGGGGGAACGACTAGCAAGAAAAAATGTTTTGCATGTTACCAATTGTATTTTGTGCGCTGCATTTTACTTTTTATTTAACGGTTGCTATGTTATGAAAATTGCATATCATCAGAAATAATATTATAAAGACTTTTCTGCAGAAATCATTATAGTTTTCAGTGCTTGTGAGAACCTAACCCCTGTTTCCCGAGGTTCTATTTATTAACATTTGTGTTTTCGTACCATTGTGTTGTTTCCCAAAAACAATACCACTGCAAAGGTTGAAGATTGACTGTATTTATTTTAGGCTTTATTGTGATTTTTGTTATCTTTGAATGATTATTTTTCATATTTTTTGTGTTATATTTCTTTATTATTTAATATTATGTACTGTACCTTTAAATGTGCTGCAATTTCTTGTGTTTTGCGGATGGATGTTGAGATTCAGAGTCCCAGTCATAGCAAAGATGGGTGTGAGGCCTCCTAAAAGCTCCATCAATGCAGGGCCATAACCTAACCAGTCTGCCCAACGAGACTTACCCCAAACCCAGCTAGCCCTGCTTTCAGCCTAACAGACCCTAAGCAAGGTGAGCTGGGAAAATAACAAGAAATGTCTCAAAATATAGCAAAAGCCCCAGTGGAGGGGGGTCACTGCCAACCTCCGACTTGTGCAATAAAAGGGCAACAAAGAATCTTTATAAAACAAGGACTTATTTAAAACAATGCAAGCAAATACTCATAAGGGAAAAAATAGGCAAAAAGGATACCAGCAAACCTCCTGGGGCTCCACCTACAAAGCACAAGGAATGGAATCCTAGTTAAAGACACAGTACAGACATTTAAACATAATGGACTAAACTAAGTACCAATATGAAAAATAATAATTCAAAAACAATGATAAAACATAAAATATGCAAAAATACATATTCATATGTAGCACAGAGGAGGGGGGGCCACCCTGACATCACTACCATTTTGGGTCCTCCTTCTGGCTTTATATTTCATTCTGAAAGGCTCAGCACCAGATCAGTCATTTGTGTTGGAGTTTCCTATAATTATTTTTGTTTGTTTGTTTTGCTGGTTTCTGAATTTTTCTGAAATTAAATTTTAAAAAGTGATTTTTTTTTATCAATCCATTAAATTTTGTTTTTCTTATTGTGAGATTTATTGACATATTAACAGATTTGTACTTAAGATTATTTATCCTATTTCAAAAAATGTTGTCAAATTCATTTAACTTACCCCATTGGTAGAATTTTGCTAAATAAAAGCAAAACAACTCTGGTTTAAAGTTTTATTTTTCCTAATTTTTGCTTTGAATTTTTTGCAGTGTATTTCTTACATTTGCAATTGCATTCGTGCATCAGAATAAGTTTGCCTTTGGATTGTCTTTTAAGCAAATCCCTTTTTGCTCTTTTGAAAATGTTGCGTTTTTCACATTTTTGTTAAAAATGTCTCTATAAGGATTCATCAGTGCCCTTTTGTTCCATTCTCAGGCCAGAGTTTTAAAGTCATCCTCTCCCTTAGAGGGAATTTGTGAAATATTTATGAGCTTTTCTTTGTATTTTCAACTTTAAAACCAGTTCAACATTTTTTGTCTGGGTAGGCCACAGCCTGCCAGTAGCTGTTGGGGATTGGATGACTTTAATCAGCCTTTCCCTGGACTAGTGAACCTCCTAGCCTTCTTTGCAGCTTATTTTGGAGACTCCCATTTCACCATGTTGGGGACTCCACCTCATAAGAGTAAGAAGGTCTAGTGATATAACAGCACTGTCAAAATGATAACAATAAATCACATCTTTGTGTGTAGAATATGCTACTGTAGACGTGGCAGAACCATTGTTCCATGTTTTGACATGTCTTGCTGGACAAGCACAGAATGGTGCATGAGAGTGTCATCATACAGAATGCAGTGGCAGAACACAACCCTGCAGATAAATGCTGTCATCGGTCAAGGGATGGACAAGAGTCAAACAGAAGGTTAGGGTGCCAACCAGGCCCTCCTGTTTACTTGAGTCAAAAAAAAACCTGAAAAACGATTGGCACGTGTTAGCACAGAGTTAACAGTTGTTAAGGCTTTAGCCATTGGCTTCATAGTGATAGGTTCTGGAGAGCGGTCTTATCACAGGATTGGAGCTTTGTAAGGTGGTGCACTTATTTCCTGAACGAGACACCACTTCTCTGGAGCGCCTCACTTTTATAGCTCCCAGACTTGAAGGGATGTGGTCAGTTGCCCTCAGTGAGTGTCTTCTCAGAGCTGTGAGTGATAAGAGAGATACAAGAGTTAGAGACGGCGCCCCCTGCTGTCCCAGTGTGGTAGCATTTACCTCAGATGAGCCTGGCAGGTGACCCTCGGACGCACCTGGGTGATAGTGCTTTATCACCGTGTGCCAGCTGCCACATGTGTAGTGCTTCGGTTGCCCATCTACCAAGATGCTCCTTGCTGGCTTGTTATTGAATAATGACAATTTTTTTCCCTTACCAATGAATTGCACACACTGTTGTCTCAGAAATTAACTTTTGAGTATGTGTGAGTAACCTAACACTTGCTACTGTACAAAGAATGGTAAAAGAAGATAAATGGCTCCTAATAATAATGAATACATTGCACATTATTCAACAGTCCTTCACTATCGGCTAACATTCAGGTATGGAGCACCTCACATGAGACATGTCAACTATCAAAGGTTGTCTAACCAGGGATTCCAAAATTAGCAAAATCTCCTATTCAATTAAGATTGTCAGTTTACTCATTGGTACTGAGGAAAAATTACACACACATTTTTACAACAGCTACCAAAGGAGTAAGGCGGGCAGTCAAATCCACTGCCACACGCAGCTGGCCTGTTTCATTGGAGCACATTCAGAGTCATTGCAGGACAGCAAATCAGGAACTTGGAGATTTTCTTGTGTCCATTCACTGACTTGAGCTTGTCAATGTTTTTCATGGAGCGGCTTGGAGTGTTCTTTTGTCTTCATACATTAAAAAAAAACACATGGCATCTCAGCGGAAGGGACATATTACACTCTAAGGTCAGCTGGAAGAAGGTCTGATGGTCTAATAAGACCAAAATTGTGCTGTTTGGCCATCAGACTAAATGCCATGTTTGAACATTGCACAATTATCAAAAACACACCATCTCCAATGTGAAGCATGGTGGTGGCAGCTTTAAAACAACAACGTTAATGTCCTAGAGTCCAGATCTCAGTCCAACAGAAAATTTGTAGCTGAAGTTGACAGAGTCTCTTCATTCTCAACAAACATGACACCTGACAGAGTTTGAGCAGTCGTGCAAAAAAGAAAATGGTTGTGTCCAGATTTGCAAAGATAATAGAGACAGAAAGGCCTGTGCTCACAGACTGAAGGCTGCCATGACTGCCTAAGGGGCATCTACTAAATTCTGACTTAAGGGGGGTGAGGTTAATACTTCCTTTATATTTTACTAGTCACAATAACTGTCAAAGAAAGGAAATAGAATAATTAAAAGATATTTGCTGTCTCTTGCCCTACATTTACCTTCTGCAGTATTTACGTATGTGTGAACCTCGGCGTCTCCTTTCTTGTTCACATAAATGCTCCTTCTCAAACTCTGTCATTATTTTTGAGGAGCCTTTCTCACCTCCTGTCCAAATTTATATTTTCTGTCTTTTGAAGACAACTCTCTCAGCATTTACTCCTCTTCATGCATCTCACACTCACACTCCCTCGTTTGTCTTATCAAAGCCAAATTGACCAGTCATACCAAAGCCAGACTGACCAATCAGATTGCTCTGACAGACTGAACACACAGAACTTAATATTTTATTATATAGTAGACCAGGGGGCTCTGCCCCTTGCTCGCTTCGCTCACCAACCCCTGTGCTGGCCCTACACGCTCGTCATTTCCTGGATCTGCCACTTGCGACGAATCGCGCTGTGCTTTTGGATAAACACGAACATCAACTCTGTCTTTGATAGCTCCTTCTTTCGAAACTATTATCGCTGACAATTCATCACATGTTGGTTTATTATATATGCGAGCGTGATCTTTTGGATTCATACAGAAATCCAAGAACACTTCTTTGCCTGTGTTTTGCAGATAAATTTCTTGTAAAGTTGCGATACTTTTGGACGTATGGATTTGTTTCCATTATTGGCAGTGAATTTCTAATACGTCTGATCGTTTAACTCTTTCAATTCTATGTTGCATCGCTTTTCCGTGATCATAAATATAAACCTGACCGAATTGTGGTTTCTTTGAAATTAAACTTGTAGTAGCTTTAATTGTCGCAGGACGACAGATTCTCATAGCGTATGGTCCTGAATCATGTAAATCTACATTTTGAGTATTGAATGATGCAAACGCACACAGATTTTTGTAGATGTTTGTGGACTGCGGTGGACTGCGGTGGGTTGGCACCCTGCCTGGGATTGGTTTCCTGCCTTGCGCCCTGTGTTGGCTGGGATTGGCTCCACCAGACCCCCGTGACCCTGTGTTCGGAATTCAGCGGGTTGGAATATGGATGGATGGATGTTTGTGGATTTAACTTTGACCTTATAACAAATCTTTTATTTCTCGTGGATAGGCCTCTTCATTGGGAAGAAACACTACTTTTCCCTGATGGCAACACAAATCTACAAGTCTCCGTCTTAAGCTTTAAAACCGAACAATATCTACATACTTCTGTCATATCACCTATGTCCATGTATTCAGTCTCTTTTCGCTGTTCCGTTATTTCACCGAGTAATCATTTCCGTTTGTTAGCGTTAATGCAATCTTTACTATCAGTTTTTCGAGACTTTCGAATTTTAGTATTTTCATAATCTCTAACCTGCTCTGCATGTGTATCGCGCCAATGTTTTTGAACTTTTTTACGAAGTTCTACTTTGTCTTCTACTCTTTGTCTTTTCTTCTTCTACTGTTTGTCTTTTATTTCCACCCCCGCTTGGACCTGTTAGGTTTTTAATTCATGTCTTGGCACAAAGTCTCGTCTCGTGGGACTTGAAATTATCTCTCTTAAAATGTTTCATCTTGTCCCAAGATTTTTTTATATAATAGAGAGATATTACTAAATAATTTTGAAATGTTTTCGTCTTGACACTAAAAGAATGATTGACTGATTTATTTGGCATTCCAGTGTCTGGAAATCCTGCAACAAGAGTGGAAAAGTAGTCTGAAGAAAGATGAGATCACAGGCCATTGAACGCACTCAGCTTGCAGTTTACCTGGCTTAATGCAGACAGTTATGCTATTTTGAAAATCTTTTCATCAGCAAATTTATTACAGTTAACACATTGTTTTTTAGACCTGCTAAGCCAATTTTTCAGTTTTGGCTGAATTCCCTTGAAATGTGGTCCAAAACAGAGTTTGAATTTATCGACTCGGGATATGAGCATGGCAGGTCAGCAATTGATTAAACTTCAGATTTCATTTATATGAGGAATACGACTGATAAATCAACACATGAGAATAATTTTAATAAATACTCCTGTCCCAACAGTCCCCCGTGAAGTTCTCTTTCAGAAGCTCCATGGATAAGCCCTTCTTCCCCTGCCACTTTATCTGTGAAAAAGCAAGTACACCCCATGAAAAGTTTTTTCTTTTTTAACATACTGTATGTGGAGGTATCAAGATTTGATCTTCATGTAAATAGTATTTATAGATGAAGATGATGTAATTGGGAAAAAAACAATGAAAATTTGACTTTGCAATGATTTATTCCAAGAAAAATGAGGACAATGTCTACCTGTGATGAAGCGAATCAGTGAGGTAGTTAGTGGATCGGCAGATTTGTTTTTAATCATTTGGGTGTGTAGAGAAAAGTTGAGCAGCGGGGGAGTGCTTAATGGGGGAATGGGCTGATTAAGCATTCACATGCAAGCAACTGATCAGCACAGCCTTCCCACGTTAGTGCTCTGTGGATTGATTAGAGCGCCTACACTCACTGGTGGGCAAAAGATCTGAGAAGAAAAGATCACGGAGGAAAGAAAATTTTGAGGAAGAAAATCGCTCAAGAACTCAAAAGACAGAACCAAGCAGGTGAGCCAGTGATGGAGAGGGGTGGGCAAAGCTGTCAGGGTGCCCAGCGGAGGAGCCTTGAGGTTTACGGTTGGCAGATCTGCTCTTGCTGAGTTGTGGAGCAGGGACAATTAGAGTCTGGACTGATGGAAAGGGGCAAAAAGAGACAGCCAGGCTCAGATTGTTGCAGCAGTTACTGACGGAGGCGGCTGGGACAGAAGTTGGATTTTGGATAGTGTCCACTGCCATCTCAGTTCTGCTGAGTGTGAGCAGGGGAGATGAGTGAAAGTGAGATTGAAGCATTGGGAACTTGAGAATAGGTGCTGATTCTGACTCTGATTTCATTCTTGGTTTTAATTTTTTTTGGGATTTATTTATGTTTTATCTTCATAGCACTATTCATTTTATGGATGATTATTTATTGAAAATTTTTGATCTGTACAGAATGTTTTGAACACTTCACGTTTTACATATTTTCAATCTATGGAAGTGGGCACCCTGGGCATCACACTAGCTGTCTCTGACACCAACTGGGAGAAAGATTTTCCCACTTCTCCATGCAGACTTCTTTGAAATTGATGATATGTAAGGGGTGCTTTACATGCACAGCCCGTTTCTAATCCTCTCCACAACATGGAAATGTGATTCTGATCCGGGTATTGACTTGGCCATTCTAGAACCCTCCATTTTTTTTCTTTTCAGTCACTCCTTGATGGGATTACTGGTATGTTTAAGATCACTATCATGTGAAAAGGTCCACTTTCAGATGAGCTTCAGTCTTCTGACAGATGGTCTCAGACTATCCTTGGGCATCTTCTGGTTCAATGAAGAATTCATAGTAGATTACATGATGGTGAGTAGCCCGGGTCTGATGCTAAAAAGCTGTCCAAAACCATATAATTTCCAACCCCATGCTTTATAGTTGGTATCAGGTTCTTCTGGTCAAATGTTGTCTTTGGTTTTTGCCAAACACGTCTTCTGGTATTGTGGCCAAATATGTTGTCTTTGCTTCGTCTGGCCAAAGCACATTGTTCCAGAAGTCCTGGTCTTCAATTTAGGTGTTTATGAGCAAGCTTTAGTTGTGTCCTGATGTTCTTTATGGACAGCAAAGTTTTCCACTTGGCATAACTCCCATGTTGATCTAATTTGTTCAGCCATTTTCTAATGATAGACTCATGCACTTTGACATCAGAGCTACCTGTAGGTCCTGTGATGGGGTTCTTAGAAACTTCTTTCGGTATCTGTGTTCTGCTCTTAGGTTGATCTTCCTGAGGCGGTGTAGCCTCAACAAATTGTAAGTTGTTTGAAGTCTTCCTCACTTGTAGATGATCTTCCGGACAGTGTAACGGTTGACTCCCAATTGTTAGGAGGTCTTTTTAAATTCCTACACAGACTCATAGGTATTCATAATGTTATTTCTGAATACCTCAGAGAGGTATTTCAATCTAGTCAGGGTGATAACCCACGCTTCAGAAACAAAGAGCAAACCAAATTAAATGTTTGAGATTTAAATAAGACAAGATGAGAAAAAAAATCTTTAGTGATGTACTTATTATTTGCATCTTCTCTGGTGCACCTGACCTTAATATTAGGTATTTGAGGTAGTGATAAATCCAGCGGTGTACTTTTTCCACATGCAAAATTTACATTTATGTTTATTGAAATTATATAGTATGTCATAAGAATGAGCTAGAGACATCAAAAAAGTTTGTGGCAGCCACCCATATATTACGCCCTGGCTGCAAATGAGTAAATGGTTGAGTAGATCACAGATCAGAGTCCAAAACAGAACTGATTTTAGGATGAGAATATGGCGGCTTTAAAGGCCAAGACAGGAAGTGATGTCATCAGGGACCAGAACCGGAAGTGATGTCATCAGTACCGGAAGGGACATCATCAATAGCCCCGGTACCAGAAGTGACTTCATCATAGCGCACACCCCCCAACCAGTACCAGAACTGATGTCATCATAGGCGCCAGAAGCAAGAGGGATTTCCTGTGGATGGTCTGCAGAGGATTGAGAGAGAAAGTCAATGCAACTGACCACCCCCTGGTCTGGCGTGGTACTACTATTATTCATTCCCTTTAGCTGCCTCCCAGTCGCAAGTGTGTTTCAAGTGGATTACACAATATACATGTGGCATAGTGTTTGGTATATCACCTTAATCTATAGATTGTGTTTAAATGAAGATCATATCGTGATATGGTAAAAGAAAAAAAAACGTACTTTTTCATGGCTGTAGTTGATATGTGATTTGGTAGCTCTGAATTGTCCCCGTATGACTAAATGTAGTTGTGTGCAAGAGTGTATAACTTCTCTAGAATTATAAATAACAATTCTAGTGATCCCAGAGTTTTATCCTCTACAATTGATCGTCTGCTAAACTCAGGTCACTCAATGGAATGCCTCCAAAACACTTCCAGTGAAACTTGTTAGGCTTTTGCTGTAATTTTGAATAAAAAAATTAATGATATTAGAAATAATATAGTATATCTCCCCAACACTGCGGATCCTCTTAAACCCCGATACTCCATTATAAACAAACTAAATTCTTTCATCAGGATAGATTTACCTGATTTATATAAAATAATTTCTCAACTGAGACCCTCCACCTGCGTCCTTGACCCTATACCAACAAGTTTTTTCAAAGAAGTATCGGGCCTACTAATTGATAGTATTCTTGACATAGTAAACTTGTCATTAGATATGTAGGTCTTCCCAGACTGTCTTAAGACTGCTGTAGTTAAACCCCTGCTGAAGAAAAATAATCTTGACTCCTCTGCTTTTGAAAATTCTAGACCTATTTCTAACCTGCCTTTCTTAAGTTAAATTCTAGAGAAGGCAGTCATTATGCAGCTAAATGACCACCTCAATAAATATGCTATTCTTGATAAGTTTCAGTCGGGTTTCAGAACAAATCACAGTACAGAAACTGCACTCGTTATAGTAGTCAATGACTTGCAGGTAAAAGCAGACAGAGGCCATTTATCTGTTCTCATCCTCTTAGATCAGAGTGCCGCATTTGATACCTTTGATCACAATATTCTTAGAAATCGCCGTAGTCAGTGGGTGGGCCTCTCTGGCAGGGTCTTAAATTGGTTTGAATCCTACCTGGCAGGTAGAAAATTCTTTGTTAGTTGTGGTAATTATAATTCAAAGACACATGATATTCTATATGGTGTTCCACAAGGCTCTATCCTGGGTCCACTGCTCTTTTCAATTTACATGTTTCAGTTAGGTCAGATTATCTCGGGGCATAACATGAGCTACCAGAACTATTGGTGTTGTCCTCACAGGTGGCGCAGTGGTAGTGCTGCTACTTTGCAGTAAGGAGACTGTGGAGGATTGTGGGTTCGTTTCCTGGTTCCTCCCTGTGTGGATAGCGCTTTGAGTACAGAGAAAAGCGTTATATAAATGTAATGAATTATTATTATTTTAACTATGCTGATGACACACAACTGTATTTCCCAATAGTGCCTGACGACCCCAACTCTCTTGATTCACTAATACAATGTCTCACTTGTGTTTCTGAATGGATGAGTAGTAGTTTTCTCAAAATAAATAAGGAGAAAACAGAAACTTTAGTGATTGGCAATAATAGATATAATGAGGTTATTAGAAATAAATTTGATCCATTAGGATTAAAAGTCAAGACGGAGGTAAAGAATTTAGGAGTAACTATTGACTCTGACCTGAATTTTAAATCACATATTAATCAGATCACTAGGACAGCATTTTTTCACTTAAGATGCATTTGTTTTCAGTCTACTAGATTACTGTAACGCACTGCTCTCAGGACTACCCAAAAATACATCAATCGATTGCAACAAATGCAGAATGCAGCTGCTAGAAAATTAACTAGGAAAAGAAAATCTGAGCACAGCTCTGCAGTTTTGATGTCACTACACTGGTTACCTGTGCCATTTAGAATTGATATTAAAATGCTGCTTATGGTTTATAAAGCCTTAAATAATCTGCTCCATCTTATATTTCCGAATCTCTTTCACCTTACACTCCAAATTGTAACCTTAGATCTTCAAATGAGTGTCTACTTAGAATTCCAAGAGCTAAACTTAAAGATAGATAGATAGATAGATAGATAGATAGATAGATAGATAGATAGATAGATAGATAGATAGATAGATAGATAGATAGATAGATAGATAGATAGATAGATAGATAGATAGATAGATAGATAGATACTTTATTAATCCAAAGGGGAAATTCACATACTCCAGCAGTACCTTACTGAAACAAAAAACAATATTAAATTAAAGATTGATAATAATGCAGGTAAAAACAGACAATAATTTTATATAATGTTAACGTTTACCCCCCCGGGTGGAATTGAAAAGTCGCATAGTTTGGGGGAGGAACGATCTCCTCAGTCTGTCAGTGGAGCAGGACAGTGACAGCAGTCTGTCGCTGAAGCTGCTCCTCTGTCTGGAGATGATACTGTTCAGTGGATTCTCCATGATTGACAGGAGCCTGTTCAGCGCCCATCGCTCTGCCACAGATGTCAAACTGTCCAGCTCCATGCCTACAATAGAGCCTGCCTTCCTCACCAGTTTGTCCAGGCGTGAGGCGTCTTTCTTCTTAATGCTGCCTCCCCAGCACACCACCGCGTATGAAGTTAGCCGCTCGCCACAACCGTCTGATAGAACATCTGCAGCATCTTATTGCAGATATTGAAGGACGCCAGCCTTCTAAGGAAGTATAGTCGGGTCTGTCCTTTCTTGCACAGAGCATCAGTATTGGCAGTCCAGTCTAATTTATCATCCAGCTGCACTCCCAGATATTTATAGGTCTGCACCATCTGCACACAGTCACCTTTGATGATCACTGGGTCTATGAGGGGTCTGGGCCTCCTAAAATCCACCACCATCTCTTTGGTTTTGCTGGTGTTCAGGTGTAGGTGGTTTGAGTCGCACCATTTAACAAAGTCATTGATTAGGTCCCTATACTCCTCCTCCTGCCCACTCCTGATGCAGCCCACAATAGCAGTGTTGTCAGCGAACTTTTGCATGTGGCAGGACTCCGAGTTGTGTTGGAAGTGAAAAGTAAAAGTAAAAGAAGTGGTGAAGCGGCCTTCTGCTGTTATGCACCTAAAATCTGGAATAGCCTGCCAATAGGAGCACTTTAAAAAACTGCTGAAAACACATTACTTTAACATGGCTTTCTCATAGCGTCATTTTAGTTTAATCCTGACGCTCTGTATATTCAATTAATTATCATTATCATTCATGGTGGCTAAAAAATCCGTACTACTCCCTACTTTCTCTTCTGTTCTCTTTCCGGTTTTCTGTGGTGGCGATCTGCGCCACCACCACCTGATCAATGTACCGTGATGTCCATACATTGATGGACTGAAGGCCAGAAGTCCACATGACTATCATCATCAAGTTCTTCCATGAGAACCCTGAATACCGTGAGGACTGATTGATGTCATTTATGTTAGGTAGAATGCCTAGAGGGGCCTGGGTGGTCTCGTGGCCTCGGAACCTCTGCAGATTTTATTTTTTTCTCCAGCCGTCTGGAGTTTCTTTTTTTTTTTGTTTTTTCTGTCCTCCCTGGCCATCGGACCTTACTTTTATTCTATGTTAATTAGTATTGCCTAATTTTGTTCCTTTTATATATTGTCTTTTTCTCTTTCTTCATCATGTAAAGCACTTTGAGCTACATCATTTGTATGAAAATGTGCTACAGAAATGTTGTTGTTGTTGTTGGTTTCTGCCATGCCACCAGTGCTTCAAGGATGGGCTCTAGACTCTCATGCCCCTGAACTGGATAAGCTGGTTAGACAATAGATTGCTGGAATTTCACACCCTACATACATATGAATTATGCCAGGCCCCTTGACAAATCTTTGTTCAATGCCATGCCCTCTCTATAGGGCTGACTGCTTCTTATTCATATTATTATTATTCAGGGCTGTGCTACAGAATGCACCACATTGCTTCCCCGAGTTAGTAGGTTGTTGGCCACTGAAAGGTGCCATCTGTTCAATCAGGGCCTGAACTTTGTTTTTGATAGGGGAAGGATTTTAGATTTCCTCCTTATGCCATAATTCAGTATTGTTTTTAAGTTTTTGTTTTGCATTCTCTTACATTTTTTCCCAGATTTTCATTTTTATTTTGTAGTTTTAAGTTATGCATAATCTGGCATTTGCTTTTCTTTATTTTGTTGAATAATTTATTTAAATACAGTAAAAGATAACAACTTCCCATGACGGTGTAATCTTTTGTTTTGCTTTTTGTTTTAGTAACTACAACATTACTAGACGTGGATATCAGGAAGTGACATCGGTGATAATTAGGTATAAAAGGGTAGCATGAAGACTTCCTGGTGATCTGAGATTAAGGATAAAAGCCTAATAGTAGCAAGTGTATTTTTGTTTAACAGTTTTATTTGCTGAAGAACCTGTGCTTTGATCCTTAGGACTTTGATTTTTGGAACTACAGTAGACTTAAGGTGTGCTGACAGATTGGTTTTAAATTTTTGGTTAATGAACTATGCATGACTATTGTCAACATTTCTTCTCCCAATTCCTCTGTTTGTGACAGAATACCATATAACAATAGACTGAAGGATTTCATAGCCTGGGACGGGAGTTCAACATGCATTTTACATGAATGATATTAAACATGACCTGATCTGGTTTCACAACTATTGTATGCTGACAATAATGCACTGACTAAAGTTTATGGCAACAAATGTGCGCACGAGCAATTCATGTTCAGAAGAATGCATGTAAAACTGTGGACACATACAAAAACAATTAATAGGTTCGCTTTAACATTCAAATTTGCTTAGCTTTGATCTTTATGCTTTGTGATGATGTGCCCACTGCTTTGAAGAGCTTGTAGATTCTGCCTCTCCAGAGCTAGAGGTGTCCGAATTAAAATTTGCTCAGCCTAATCACCAGCTGCAACAGTTAACACTGATATATGAATGGGTGAAAGTTTTAGACGTTCTGTATATAATGTAGAGCTATGAATTACAGTTACAGTTTAACTCACATGGTTTTATGTTTTCTCCTCATTTGTGTATAGTGTTTCTCCTTACATTATGTTTTCTTATGTTTTACCGTATGTTCTGTTTTTATTTTATTATTTTTGTGATAAAATCAAAGTACAGTACATTTAAAGGCTTATATATCATAATTGAAATTAAAGAATATTTAAATATGTACTTTGTATGTAATGGAGATGTCATTGCAGAAGAGGATTTACTTTACTTTAAATGTTTAAACATTACAGAGTGCATTTGGAGATGTCACATTATTCATTTGAGCCAAGTGTCACTGTACATTTTTGTTGGTGCACCTTCTGATTTATCTTAATATAATGCATAGCAAATTAATCCATTGATGATTTCTGTTCAGTAACGGAACAATAAAATAGTGCTAAATCAACAGTAACAAAATCAAAGTATATCATATACACCCAAGATCATTCAGGATGCTTTCATTTCCAATATAATGTTTGCTGTTTCATTTTTGGCAATAAGACATGACATTTTAACAACCCCACCAACTGTACATTAATGTTTTACGTACTTGTGATGACATCAGGGGTCTCCAACTCTGGTCCTGAGGTGTCTGCACATTTTAATTTTTAACCCTTTTCTTAATTAGTGACCAGTTTTTGATGCTGCTAATTTACTTCCTTCCCCTTCATTTTAATTGAGATGTTTTTTAAGGTTCAGTCCTCTGAATTGCTCCATTTTTTCCTTTAAGCTCCATTCAAACAAAACTGAGCTGTGAAGTGAGCCAACAGATAACCAGGGGTCTCATGTATAAATGGTGCGTGCGCACAAAAATATTGCGTTAGCCTATTTCCACGTTCAAATTGCGATGTATAAAACCTAAACTTGCCATAAAGCCACGCACATTTCCACGGTAGCTCATTCTCTGGCGTACGCAAGTTCTCCACTCTGTTTTGCAGACTGGCGACACCCAGCATCAAAGCAGTGCTACTGTTCCTGTGTGGTTTCCCTTTCTTTTTTAGATTCACATCCCTGACACGGCTTTATAAATACACTGAAATAAGTTTAAGGCATCTGATTGTAATTAACCTGTAACAATATAATGGTCTACAGAATGGTCAAACTATTCCAAATACCATAACTGCTTTAGCGTTGTTACTCTCACTGCACCTTCTTCTTCTTCTTTCAGCTGCTCCCGTTAGGTGTTGCCACATCGGATGATCTTTTTCCATATTACTCTCACTGCACCACTCGGAGTATTTATATCACTGTATCTCAGTGTGAATCACAGCTGTACAGCAGCTGATCGGAAAGAGAATTATTGATATACAGCATCAAGCACACGCTGCCTCAGCCATGCTGTCTATTAAACTGCTCTCATATGACAAATGCTTCAGAGCCTTTCCTGTACTGACCTCACAGTCTAGAAACAGTTTCATCCCAAGATCTCTAAACGCATTCAATCAGTGCATCAAGTGCTCCTTGTAGAACTGTTTGTACTTATAAGTACAATTACCTCACTGTAAACTTATGATACAGTTATAATACTGCACAACCTGAGCCACTTTACAAAGCACGTATTTACATGTGATGATGATATCATTTTTAAGATGAAATGCAGCAAAATATGTTTATTATATTATACAGATAAAACTTTAACTTTAACTACACGGTGCCGCAGCGCTAGCGAGCCACTGGCGCTCCGTTCATGGACTGTTCCTGCCTAGCGCTGTATTCTTGCTGGTGCTGACACGACACTGGAAGGATAGATGTATAGAATAATTAAACATTACGAAGATATTTCAATGTTCCTTAAAAGTTTTGAAGAAGCTTACGTTCTAAGCTTACAGATGGCTTAACGTCTATTACAGAGCTGATTGTGTGGCAATTGGGTATTTGGAGAAAGAAAAGTAAGGACAGGAATTGGGGGTTAGTACGTTTGAAAGAGACAGTACTGCTACAATAAAGTATTTCATCAAAGGTCGCGCATGGCACAGCAAGCATCTTGTATGAGACATGAAAATTTACTGTGCCACCGTGTTCCCATGTTTAATAACATGCTTTAACTCCTATCATCATGAAAATGATATCACGTATACATCTCAGTATTTTAATTATTCAGAGAGCTGTAATATCACGAATGTAATGGATTCTGTGTCCTGTCAGAGGAAGAGAAAGCCTGGAAGCACATAGTGATTCACACACATAGAGCACATAGAAGATCAAATACAAAACAAAGCATTTAACGTGCTACTTTAGTTACGATGAGACTTAAGAAACTAGTAAATTAAATGATTTTAAGATGAAGTTTATGATGTTCTACTTCAATGACAAAATAAACTACGTGATTAAAGTGGAAATTTCGAGATTAAAGTTGACATTTTGTGCTTTTTCCCCACTGTGTGCCTTTTTTATTTTCTCTGTACCCTAATAAGCTTTCATATGATACTCAGACAGTGGGCTATGACTCGCCTTTTCACAGCGACTTTGATATCTGACAACTTCTTTTTTATTTCGGGCACTGTGCGACTTTGTGAACGTGAGCTTTCGAGTTTCTCCGACACGCTATGTCACTTCCTTTTGTTGATTATATCACTGTTTAAACCAACAAATAGTAAGTTTTTCCTTGCCTCTACTTGGTATTCGCTGAAATTCTTCTATTTTCTCTCATACGTTTGCCATTGTCTTTCCACAGAAGGCTGAGCTTAAGGGCTATTTATATTGATTTGCATATTCAAAGAGGCCTAATTCTGGGAGGAGTTGGGGCGGGATGAAATGAGATGTGAAATGAACCGACAGATGACCAGCTACACTGGGGCTTCAAACTCCAACCAATTTCACTCCAACCAGTTTCTTAATGAGAAGCCAATTCTTGCTGTTAATTAAACCCGTTATTTAATTCCATGGCTTATTGCTGCTCTCATTCTGCCATAGCACACATTTCGAAAACTGTTGTTTTTCTGTTCTTTCTAAGAGTACCATCAAAATGTTTTGGTGACCTGAGAGATCAACCTTACCAAGACCATCACCTCTCTTTAATTTCAGATACTGTGTAATGGGCACAGGGGAGCTGGTCATGTGGTGGCTTGTTTTGTGTCTCATTATTGTTTGGCTGCTAATTAAAGAAAAAGAAACAACTATGGGGCCTGAGTCAAGTTAATTAAAAGAAGTAATCAGCAGCAAAAACTGGTCACTAATTAAGAAGATGGTAAGAATGAAAACCTGCAGCCACTGCGGCCCTCGAGGCCTGGAGTTCGCCACCCCTGGATTAGATGGCAGGCCTGCTTCAAAGCAAAATTAAGAGCTGAGCTACAGGGATGCCTGCTATAGCTTTTGAAACTCCGACTCACAGATGGAACAGGAATGGACATGGCATATAAAGCAGCTCATCTCTTGACTATTTTGCACTAGCCATGGATTGACAGACATGCTCAAATTGAATTTGAGTTGCTAAAATGTCTGTGTGCAGTGTTAATGGTGTTCTGTTTTCTAAATGGTTTTTACTCCCACATCCCAAAAATGTGGATGTTAGGTTTTAAAAAATGGGCCTGCTGTGATAAGTGTGCTCTTTGATGGACTTGCACAACATCCAAGATCGGTTCTTTGCTTGCTTCCAGTACTGGCAGGGCATGCACCTGCTGCCCCCCACCCTAAACTTGATATGTGAGATAGACAAATGGACAACTGTAACTTCATCCGTTATAATCAGACAATGAAGTAGAAGGCTGTATTATTATAGGGGTTTTATATGATCTTTGATTGTAGCCAGTGATGCATCTCATCATTATTTCTAATTCTGTCATTCAATCTATTTTATTAGCTGAGTTAACCATGAACTGTTACAAGTTAAAGTGCTCTGATTGGTCTTGTACAGTTACTTGTACAGTTAATCTTGTACAGTTACTTTCGAACTCATTCCTTAATGGTCATGAATGATTACCTTTTATTTCTTGTTAAATCATATTGAATTTAAGTAAAATGTGTGATTTACTGAGGACGTATACCATGAAGCATCTCCTTCAGAAGTTTTCCACTGTGGTGAACTGGCAGTGGTTAGCTGCGAACCTGCAACATCTGGCTCGGAAGTAGTCTATTTGAAGCAAGAGTGAATATAAGAACACCATTAGTCTGACACACCGAGTCTGTTTCTGAACACCGTGAGCAGATCGCGTCTTAGTGGCATCAGTTAGTCTCTCTCTCATCCGCATGAATTACCGTGGACTCCCAACATGAAGCATCTCCTTTAGAAGACTTCCACTGTGGTGAGCTGGCAATGGTGAGTTGTGAACCTACAACATCTGGCTCAGAAGTGGTCTCTTTGCAGCGTGAGCGAATAGAAGAACTCCATTAGTCAGCTGCACAGAGTCTATTTCTGAACACCACAAGTAGAGAGTTTCTTAGTGGCACCAGCTAAACTCTCTCAGCCTCCACCTGTTCTGTGCAACACCACAACACTCCACAGTGCAAATCACATCATAGTCTCCAAAAGAATTATTGTGGACTCATACCATGAAGCATCTCAGTTGCTGAGAAGATTTGGCACTGTGGTGAACTGCCTCTGGCTCAAAAATGGTTTCCTTACAGTTTGAGCTAATAGAAAAGCACCTTTAGCTCAGGCTGATAAGAAACTTCTTTTGAAAGCTGTTGCAATCCAGATGTTTCAGGCTCACTGCAATGGCCACCACTAGTTACCACAGTGTCAATCTGTGAACTGACATAGCTCATGGTGTGTGTGAGCCCACAGTAATGCAATGTTTCATTCACAAAACTCGTGTCTTCATTAATCCTTCATCAAATCTCTGAATCCAGTGCAATAACATGGAAGCTAGAGCATATATTGTTAAAATCGGGAAGAAGATAGGAATCAGCTCTGGATTAGATGCCCACCCAAGGTACAGATAATTCTTAAACACACCCTTACACCCTCTCAGGGTCCCATGGAATGAGGAACTAAAACAAAAGTACCTAAAAAAACCCACCTGGACACTAAGAGAATCAGATTCTGAACCCAGGATTCTTTTTTATTTATTTATTAATTTTTATTGTAATCATTCCATACAAATAGATCAATTTATAACCAAACAAAATTGAAGACAAATCAAACCCCACCCCTGAGAAGGAGAGCTTAGCCAAAGGAGAATCGCTTAGGGTTTTTTAATAAGGCAACAATAAACAAAAGAAAGGGAGAAATAAATATATAGGTAAATAAGAAATGGAGAAGGGAGTTAAATGCGGTAATAGTTATTTCTCTTATTCTAAAATAATATTGATCAGATCCTGCCAGGTTTTGAAAAAATTTTGTACAGATCCTCTAACTGAGAATTTTATTTTTTCCAATTTCAAATAATATAAAACATCGGTTTCCCACTGACTTATCAGAGGAGAGTTAGGATTCTTCCAATTTAACAAAATAAGTCTGCGTACCAAAAGTGTAGTGAATGCAATCACCGTTTGCTTGTCCTTCTCCAATTCCAGTCCATCTGGAAGGACACCAAACACAGCTGTTAGTGGGTTAGGAGGAATTGTGATACCAAGGCTGTCTGAAAGGCACTTAAAAATTTTGGTCCAAAATGATGTTAGCTTGGTGCAGGCCCAGAACATGTGACCCAGTGAGGCAGGAGCTTGGTTGCAGCGTTCGCAGGTTGGATCTTGCCCTGGAAACATTTTGGACAGTTTTAAGCGAGACAGATGGGCTCGATATATAATTTTTAGTTGAATAATTCTATGCTTTGCGCATATGGTGCTCGAGTGAATTCTCTGCTTTTCTACCTTCCACTCCTTTTCTGATATATTGATTAAGAGATCTTCTTCCCAATGTCCTCTTGGATCTTTGAAAGGTAGGGACTCTAATAAGATTTTATATAATGCGGAAATGGTGTTTAATTCCTCGAAATTGAGCAGTATTTTTTCCAGCATTGTGGAGGGTGCGAGGTGGGGGAAATCGGGCAATTTCTGTTTAACAAAAAGCTGTAATTTGAAGATAGTGAAAGAAATGTGTAGCTGGCAGGTTGAATTTGGAAAGTAATTGTTCAAAAGATGCAAATATGTTGTCTATATAAAGATCTCTGAGCATTTTAATCCCAAAACTTTTCCAGGTATTAAAAAATGGATATGTTTGCGAGGGTTGAAAGAGGTGGTTTTCTTGCAGAGGTGCCACCGATAAAAGATTTTCCATCTTAAAATTCTTTCTAATTTGGTTCCATATTCTGAGTGAGTAAAGCACAATTGGGTTATTAGTATATTTGCGATAATTTGCATTTATTGGAGAGCAGAGCAGGGAGTATAAAGAAGTACTACAGGATTTTACTTCTATTGCGGACCAAGCCTGTGTATGTTCATATATTTGTGTCCAGGTTTTTATGGCTTGTATGTTTGCTGCCCAGTAATAAAACTGAAAATTAGGTAGAGCCATGCCACCTTCTGCCTGAGGTCTTTGTAGGGTCGTTCATCTGATTCGTGGGTGTTTTGAGTTCCAAATGAATGAGGTTATTGTTGAATCTAACTGTTTAAAAAACGATTTATTGATATATATTGGAATGTTTTGAAATAAAAAAAGAACTTTAGGAAGGATATTCATCTGAACCCAGGATTCTAAAGAATTGAAGGCAGCAGTGCTAACCACTGTGACATCTTGTGAAAAAGAAGTTCAAATTGTGTTTTGACCACCAGTGTTGTGCATGAACTAGTTCAAAAGTATGCGTTCATTGAAAAAAGGCTAATTTTTCTAAGAAAGGTGAACTTAACGTAACAGTGTAAAAGGTTAGTTCATCTACATGCTGGTTCCACAGACATCATTTGTGTCACACAGTTGGAAATAGAGAGATAATTTACAGTCATATGAAAAAGTTTGGGATCCCCTCTCAGGATGCATAATAATTTACTCTACTTTCAACAAAAAAGATAACAGTGGTATGTTTTTCATTACCTAGGAGTACTGGGGTGTTTTCTGAACAAGCAGAATTTAGTTGTATGAAAATAAATCAAATTTGAAAAACTGGCTGTGCAAAAATGTGGGTCCCCTTGTAATTTTTCTGATTTAAATGCCTGTCACTGCTCAATGCTGATTACTTGCATCACCAAATTGGTAGGATTAGCTCTTTAAGCCTTGAACTTCATAGACTGGTGTGTCGAATCATGAGATATAAAGGTATTGAAGGTGGTCAATCGCAAGTTGTGCTTCCCTTTGACTCTACTCTGAAGAGTGACAGCATGGGATCCTCAAAGCAACTCTCAAAAGACCTGAAAACAAAGATTGTTGTCTCATGGTTTAGGGGAAGGCTACAAAAAGCTATCTCAGAGGTGTAAACTGTCAGTTTCAACTGTAAGGAATGTGATCAGGAAATGGAAGGCCACAGGCACAGTTGCTGTTAAACCCAGCAGGTCTGGCAGGCCAAGAAAAATACAGGAGCGGCATATGAGCAGGATTGTGAGAATGGTTACAGACAACCCACAGATCACCTCCAAAGACCTGCAAGAACATCTTACTGCAGATGGTGTATCTGTACATCGTTCTACAATTCAGCGCAATCTGCACAAAGAATATCTGTACAGTAGGGTGATGAGAAAGAAGCCCTTTCTGCACTCATGCCACAAACAGAGTTGCTTGTTGTATGCAAATGCTCATTCAGACAATCCAAATTCACTTTGGAACAAAGTGCTTTGGACTGATGAGACACAAATTGAGTTATTTGGTCATAACAAAAAGCGCTTGGATGGCGGAAGAAGAACACTGCATTCCAAGAAAGACACCTGCTACCTACTGTCACATTTGGTGGAGGTTCCATCGTGCTGTGGGGCTGTGTGGCTAGTTCAGGGACTGGGGCCCTTGTTAAAGTCGAGGGTCAGATGAATTCAACCCAGTAACAACAAATTCTTCAAGATAATGTTCAAGCATCAGTCACAAAGTTGAAGTTACGCAGGAGTTGGATATTCCAACAAGACAATGACCCAAAACACAGTTTGAAATCTCCAAAGGTATTCATGCAGAGGGAGAAATACAATGTTCTGGAATGGCCATCACAGTCCCCTGACTTGAATATCATCGAAAATCTATGGGATGATTTGAAGCAGGCTGTTCATGCTCGGCAGCCATCAAATTGAACTGAACTGGAGAGATTTTGTATGGAAGAATAGTCAAAAATACCTCCATCCAGAATCCAGACACTCATCAAAGGCTATAGGAGGCGTCTAGAGGCTGTTAGATTTGAAAAGGAGGCTCAACTAAGTATTGACATATTATTTCTGTTGGGGTGCCCAAATTTATGCACCTGTCTAATTTTGTTATGATGTATATTGCATATTTTCTGTTAATCCAATAAACTTAATGTCACTGCTGAAATACTACTGTTTCCATAAGTCATGTCAGATATTAAAAGGAAGTTGCTACTTTGAAAGCTCAGCCAATGATAAACAAAAATCCAAAGAATTAAGAGGGGTTCCCAAACTTTTTCATATGACTGTACACATATACTTGCATCTATTTTATTTCTTTTTTGACGTGAGGATATTAGCATATATGGTTATATATGTTTGATGCTGGGTATAACTCAATAAAGCATATTTAAATAAAAAAGGTCTTTATAATTATTGTTTTTTATTCAAGAACACTGTAATAGCCTAATATAAAGCATACAAAGTTGAAAAAAGTAAACTCATGGGTCATTTATTCTCACTCCTTAAAAAATACAAAATGAACTGAACATGAACTAGTTCAAAACTGAAATGGTGAACTATGAATGTGAATTTATTCATTCTAATCTGTGTGAACTGAACTCTGAGACAGTTCTTGTGAGGTGTGAACTTGCACAACACTGTTGACCGCACCGTGTTTTACTTTCATCTTCTTCATCCTTAATAAGAGCACATTTGAACTCAACGGCTGTGCCTTGATATGCAGAACTGGGTTGCTGAAGTCAGCCACCTGAAACCCACCCATCCAAGTTCCTGACCACCCCCAGCTGCTTTTTTTTCTTCACATTTTTAAAGTGATGAAAGCTTCTGTCTGAGTTCTGCTCATTTGTTCACTTTTCATAACACTTACTGTCTCTCATGAAAGGAGCTCAACTGTTTATCAAAATAATTCGATGGTATCGACGTCAATTCTTCTCTCATCACTTCCTACTCAGCTGCTAACCTGGCAACAGAAGACATGCAAACCCACTCAGCAGGTAGAGCAGACGGCAGGCACCTTACGGCAGCAACAGACAAGACGGCTTCACTGAAGCGTTTGCCACACACCTTGGAGCCCCACACACATATGGGCACGCTCTGCTTGCATACAGTAGGCACGTGTTGCATGTTTTTTTTGAGTCACAATAGCTTTTCAAAGTCATTTAAATTCCATTGGCAGCCAAGCAGAAAAAAGAACAGAATCTGGTAGGTTTCCTTAAACAAACAGTTTGCAGAAGAACATCTGCCCATCTGTCAAAGGCTGAGGTTTTATTCTGAAAAGCAGGCTGCTGATTGTAAGCCTCAGCAGCAGAAAGCTGGGCCTTACCTTGATATGCTTTTGATTCAGCAGGTATGGCTTTATGATTGCTTAGAGATAGGGAGGTGGGTGAACAGTGAATTGGTAAAGAGCTCTAAGAAGACTCATCTTTTTATTTAAGATTAACAAGTTCAAATATTTCTTGATTTTAACTTGTAGACAATGAGAGACAAGAAAAAAGTTTGATTTCCTATCAGCACTTAATCCAAGTTTAGGTATTTGTAGGAGGTCAAACACTACCGTTGTAGATAGCCAACAAGGCAGTGACTAATCCAGGATGTTCCATTATAGCTGGGGAACAATCTCACACACACACACACATACACACACACACACACACATACATACACACACACACACACACACACACATACTGGGTGAGTTTAGACTGACCAATTAAACTAACAAGAATGTCTATTATTGAGTGTGAGGTGAAAAATGGGGTACCCATGGAACGTGTTCAACTCACATAGAAAGTATTATGACATGCTAGTGTTGAAAGATTATTGTGAGGAGAAAAATATATCAGGAGATGGTTATGTGAAACAAAAGCCATTGATGAAAAATTTGAGACCAGTCACCACCCATGGAGAGAATGCAGAAGTGGTGCGGAGCTACAAGTACCTGGGGGTTCACAGGAACAACAAACTGGACTGGTCTGACAACAGAGTGACAATGGACAAGAAGGGCCAGGGCAGACTGGACTTGCTAAGGAGACTCAGGTCTTTTGATGTGTGTAGCAAGCTGCTGGAAATGTTCTACCACTCCATAGTGTGGTGATCCACACTGCAGTCTCCTGGAGAAGCAACCTGAGCACAAAAGAAGCACAACGCCTGAAGAAACTTATCAGGAAAGCCTACTCTATCACAGGGTGAACCCTGGACACACTGGAGGCTGTTGTGGAAAAGAGGATGATGGCAAACTGGATGCCATGATGAAAAATCTCCTGTAGGAGGTGCTCTCTTAGAGCACTTTTAGTCACAGGCTTATTCCAACATTAATAAGAAGCACCTCTGAGGGTCTTTTCTGCCCACTGCTATCAGGCAATTCAATGCTTCTACCCAATGTACTCTTTTTTTATCTGTCATGTGACTCTGTATCCTTGTTTTCTATCTTTATGCTGCTGTATGAATCTAAATCTCTCCATGGAATTAAAAAATGTTTATCTAATTTAATCTAGTCAGATGGAAACAGGTGAAAGACAAATGAGAAAGCAACCAAAACACGAAGGAAAAATGAGAATCAGAAGCATTAACATTTAGACGAATTAGGCAGTCAGCTCTGCATGACTTTCAAACACTTAAACTCACTATGACTGTCTGATTAACCTGATATTATTGTTTTCTGTTATTTTCATGTAGTACTGATGTTTGGTCTCAACGTTTATTGATCTCCATGTGCCTAATACGAGTGCTCTTCCAAATCCCAGGACACACTGCACTCACCTTCTCAGAGGCTCCCTTTAAGGCTGATGATCTAATTTCTTTCTTAAGGAGAAACCCTGAGACTACAGGTCCTTCACTGATAATGTGTCCAAGCTGCATCACAAGGTGTACAGTGATCCCTCCTCCATCGCGGGGGTTGCGTTCCAGTGCCCCCCGTGAAAGGTGAAAATCTGTGAAGTAGAAACCATATGTTTATATGATTATTTTTATATTGTCACGTTTGGGTCACAGATTTGCGCAGAAACACAGGAGGTTGTAGAGAGACAGGAACTTTATTCAAACACTGCAAACAAACATTTGTCTCTTTTTCAAAAGTTTAAACTGTGCTCCATGACAAGACAGAGATGACAGTTCCGTCTCACGATTAAAAGAGTGCAAACATATCTTCCTCTTCAAAGGAGTGCGCGTCAGGAGCAGGGAATGTCAGAGAGAGAGAGAAAGAGAGAAGCAAACAATCAGAAATCAATAGGGCTGTTTGGGCTTTTAAGTATGCGAAGCACCATGCGGGAAGCATATCGTGCAACAAAGAAGCCGCAAGTAAGCCCAGCAAGGATGGGAGCAATGTGAAGGTAGTCTTTCAGTGTTTTTTGAGGAGCGGCCGTATCCTCTAGGGGTGCAAACTGCCCCCCTGCTCACAATATATTTGAGGAGTTTTATTTAATAGGTAATACGTGCTCTGATTGGGTAGCTTCTCAGCCATCTGCCAATAGCGTCCCTTGTATGAAATCAACTGGGCAAACCAACTGAGGAAGAATGTACCAGAAATTAAAAGACCCATTGTCCACTGAAACCCACGAACCAGCAAAAAATCTGCGATATATATTTAAATATGCTTACATATAAAATCCGCGACAGAATGAAGCCGCGAAAGTCGGAGCGCAATATAGCGAGGGATTACTGTATTACTGAATCAGAACACTCAGGCTACAACATAATAATTCAACGAAGAAAAAGAAAAAAAAAAAATAATAATAATAATAATAATAATGATCCTCAAACTGGCATAGCATAGGATACACAGAAGAGGCAAAATAAAATTAAGCGATCAAAACAGCAACAGTGCTGAAGCTCTAGGCTCTGAATGCATTGTTAAAAGCTGGTTTCATTCAAACTATATTCATGTCTAAACTGGGTTTATTTAAAACTTGGTGTACGAACATGGAGAATCAGGGGCATTAGGCCTCCAAAAGTCTTCAGTAAAAGGCATTCCTGGTCTGCCTGGAAAGGCCTCACCCCAGTGGGACTTAATCCTGACTCCAACTGGTTTGCTTCAGGTCTTGCAGGGCCCCAAAGGGATTGAAGCCTTCAAAAGAAACTTAAAAGTCCTACAAATATATCAAAAAGCCCTACAAGTAGGAGGGTCACTGTAAACCTTGGTTTGTAATCAAAAGGTCATCAAAATGGTCTTTATAAAAAGATGGATTTATTAATAGAAGAACAGGAAAATACGGAGCAAGGCTCTACAGAGAACAAAAAGTAAAAGGGAGAAGCCTAAATAGCAATCGTAAGTAAATAAAGTCTAAAATATGTAATTCAGAACCAGTATCCTTAGACAAAGCAAGAGAAACAAATAGCAGATAATCCAACACAAATAACAATACTCACAATCTGACAGAACACAATGCCAGGCTGCTGAATCCTGCTTATGGCTTGAATAGAAAACCAGAAGGAGAACCCAGCAGCTACGACATCACGGTGGGTCCTGCCTCTTCGGGAGCCACCCACAAAGCACAAGGAACACAAGAAAACTTAATAACAACTTAATAATAAACAAATAAACTTCATAAAAAACAAAATCAATGAAAATAACATAATAATAAGAAAACGGATAATTCAAGATGAACAAAAACAAAAAAACACAAAAGTATACTGTCACACGTGCACATGGGAGGCAGCAAAATGGACCAAAAGAATGTAATTCCATGCCAGGTCGGGGGGGTGAGGTGCACCAAACATTTCCGCTTCATCTCTGCAGACCTGACACAAGAAATTCTGCCTGATTCTGGTCCAAGGCCGTCACTTCCAGTTCCACCCCCGAGGATGTCACTTCCTGTTCCAGCCCCAATGACATCACTTCCACCTGCCTGCCTGAAATACAAGACAACTTCCTCTTTAACTTCACTTCTGTTTTGGACTCAACTCTGTACACATCTGTGCAACTTATTTTGCCTTTTGGTAGCCAGGCTTCAAGAATACAGGTGGCTGCCCCAAACCTTTCTTTGTGTGTAAAGACTGTTCTTTATCACAATATAAAAATACACAACACTTGGCACAATTATCATTCTCTGTTGTTCACCACCATCGATGGCATTCTCTCTTGGCCTACTAAAAAAAGCTCTCCGTAGACCACTTCTCAAAGAAAAATGTCTCTCATGTCATGCATTGATTGGATATTAAGATGATATTATTAGCATATATTAGCAAGGATACAGTAAATGGGAATCATGGGTAAATGATTAAAGCTAATCATTATACTTCAATCTTGTAATTATATTAAGCTTGTCAATGTATTTCAGCATCATAAATGAAATGTAAGTGTTTTTGAAGTTATACCAGTAAGATTATACCTACATTGTCACTATCATCATAAGCTAACTGAGAGAACTGCAGTATGTTTTTTTTTTCATTAAATTCAAAATAAATAAACATATCCTGTTAAAATAGCCAACTTTCTACAGGTTTTCTGAAAAGATACCCCACAGACGGTCTTGTAAATAGACACTATACGTAATTAAACATCTCCCTCGACATTCTTAAATTGAAAGTTCTTTGTTTTGTATCCAAACCTTCCATATTTTGCTCTACCCAATCTTCACTTCTCCATATTTTGCTCTACCTAATCTTTGCTCCTCTCTTGCCTCTCCAGGTTTCTAAAAACACAGTCACAAGCCAATTTAATTCCATTCATACTTACGGCCAAGTGCCTTTGGAAAACAATTAGGTAATAATGCTGCAAAAAAAATCCAAAACCAGACAGCAAAGGCTTACGCCTTTTATTTATCACGTAGTTGTGGCAGCGCTGCCAGCCGTTGAATGACACTCTCTGAACAAAAGCAGTGAGAGAAGCAGCGGTGGAGCTTCAGAAGTAGCAGTCCCTCAGTTGTCCACTTTCCTGTACTGACTGACTGCAACCAACAAATGGCCCTGTCCCCAAATCTCTACCACTCAATTGATGGTTCATCAGGACTATATGGAAACTTGCAGTTGGTCATGGCATACATGTGCAGCGGTTCTATGAGTCAGGAAGATACGTGGGGCTAACTGGTAGGAGAGAGACAGAGAGACAAGAGACCAGGGTGGTCAAAGAGCAATGTAGGGTCAGATGGTAGATTGCTGTGATATCTGGGAGATGAGCAAGAGAGTAAGCCATAGGAGACAAAGGCCATTTTGGAAAACAACCAACATGTTTTCCAATTCAATTTTGAACTTAATCACAAAAATTAAACAAAAACTTTATAGAAAAGTTTTCTGCTTAATGATTTTTCATGTGAATTCTGACCTCCTTTTTGTTTTAGGTTTGTTACAACTTAAAACTTAAAACTAAACTTAAAAGAAGTGGTGAGGCAGCTTTCTGCTGTTATGCACCTAAAATCTGGAACAGCCAGGCTAATACGGTGGAGCACTTAAAAAAACTTCATTATTTTAACATGGCTTTCTCGTAGCTGCATTTTAGTTTAATCCTGATATTCTGTATATGCATTACTTATCATTATTATTCATGGTAGCTCCACAATCCATACTAACCTCTACTTTCTCTGCTGTTCTTTTTCTGGTTTTCTGTGGTGGTGATCTGCGCCACCACCACCCGATCAAAGCACCGTGATGCCCCTCCATTGATGGATTACACGACCAGAAGTCCACAAGTTCTTCCATGAGAACCCTGAATACAATGAGGACTGATTGAGGTCATTGATGTTAGGTAGAATGCCTAGAGGGGGCTGGGTGGTCTCGTGGCCTCGGAACCCCTGCAGATTTTTTTTTTCTCCAGTCATCTGGAGTTTTGTTTTTTGTTTTTTTCTGTCCTCCCTGGACATCAGACCTTACTTTTATTCTATGTTAATTAGTATTGCCTAATTTTATTTTTATATTTTGTCTTTTTTCTCTTTCTTCATCTTGTAAAGCACTTGGAGCTACATCATTTGTATGAAAATGTGCTATAGAAATAAATGTTGTTGTTGTTATTCTTTAAAGAGACCTGTGTGACTAAAACCTCCTTTTCTCAATTTATGTAACCTAAACATATAGGCGAAACCAAACTGAAGAGACAAATTCTTAAAAATCATTATGCTTGTCTCATCGAAGTCTGACAACACAAGAGCAATGAAAACCATTCTCAAAGGACAAAAGTTGAGGAATGGATGAAACTACTCACTACATTTTCTTGAACATATGTTTCCATGGACTTTGCCAGTGGGACTGATGCCCTTCAGGCAGAGGCAGCACAGATTGAACAGTCATGGACCACTTATGATGGCTGAGTCACTGTTTTTTCTTTAACTCTCTGGGAGTTAGGAAGGCATTACTATAGCTTTTGTGTTTTTTGCCTTAACTGACATTTTTCCTATGGGTTATGGCAGCGGTTCTCAAACTGTGGGGCGCGCCCCCATGGAAGTAACAAAAAAGGGGGCATGAATGTTGCCATATGTGGCGTAATTTCGCTATTCATAGGAAAATTTTAAACTTGTAACGGTGTATCGGCAGCAAAAAATATAGGAATAAATTTTATTAGTGTTTCAAAAAAACGTTAGGGGGGGGGCGCAGTTAAAACTGTTAGGAAAACTCGGGTCGCAAATACTTAAAGGTTGAGAAACGCTGGGCTATGACAACTTGTGCCTGCAGATAAGGTGTTGTTTTGTGATGTAAAAATGTCCAGGAAAGGCACTCTAAACTCTAAGGTTATTTTTATATTGGTGGACAAGTTAATACTGGAAATGCCCAAACTATTAGCCTTGATTCACACAGATGTCCTGCAAAACTATCCATTAAACATTCACTCAGCTCAGATAAGCTCAAATGCAAAGCCAGAATATCTCAACACTGGCCAAAAGCCATTACCAGGGGCTTGAAGCCATTCCACTCATGAGACATCCCTGTCAGCATCCATCTTTGGATTGCTTCCCCTGTAAGGGCCACACTTCAGAATGCCCCAGAAAAAGCCAGGAGCCGATACTCCTGTCAGGCTTTCTATCCCAATGGCTGCCTTTGAATGGGCTACACAGTCTAACAGAAACCGAGGGTTAATCACTACCCCTGATAGTACACAACC
This sequence comes from Erpetoichthys calabaricus, assembly GCF_900747795.2. Taxonomy (NCBI): domain Eukaryota; kingdom Metazoa; phylum Chordata; class Cladistia; order Polypteriformes; family Polypteridae; genus Erpetoichthys; species Erpetoichthys calabaricus. Next base: position 29,920,575 of record NC_041402.2, read on the forward strand.
TAAATGGGCACAGTTTGTTCCATTAACAATCACCGGCCATTGCTAAATGTCAGTAAACAACAGCACAACTTTAGCAAAGCAATACTCAAAACTATTACAATAATAGAACAAGAGATTCTTGCAAGGCACGCCCTACTTACAACCAAATAAGACCATAGACAGCAAAACATTCGATAGATAGATAGATAGATAGATAGATAGATAGATAGATAGATAGATAGATAGATAGATAGATAGATAGATAGATAGATAGATAGATAGATAGATAGATAGATAGATAGATAGATAGATAGATAGATAGATAGATAGATAGATAGATAGATAGATAGATAGATAGATACTTTATTAATCCCAAGGGGAAATTCACAAGAGTGCAAGTCTTGTGCACGCTAGAGCTGGGCGGTATACCGGTTCATACCGAAAACCGTTTTTTATTTTTGTTATGATATGAATTTTTCTTATTCCGCAACACCGGTTTAAATTGCCTAAACGACGTTCGGAACGTGGCGCAGCGGGAAACTGTTCAGGTGGGGACCTTTTTCTCTGCTACACCGCTAAACACAGAGGTGTTGCACGGGGGCTCTTTTTCACTGCTACACCACAAAATAGGTGTGGTAGTGTAGATAGATAGATAGATAGATAGATAGATAGATAGATAGATAGATAGATAGATAGATAGATAGATAGATAGATAGATAGATAGATACTTTATTAATCCCAAAGGGAAATTCACATTCACGGTGGCGCAGTGGGTAGCGCTGCTGCCTCGCAGTTGGGAGATCTGGGGACCTGGGTTCGATTCCCGGGTCCTCCCTGCGTGGAGTTTGCATGTTCTCCCCGTGTCTGCGTGGGTTTCCTCCGGGGGCTCCGGTTTCCTCCCACAGTCCAAAGACATGCAGGTTAGGTGGATTGGCGATTCTAAATTGGCCCTAGTGTGTGCTTGGTGTGTGGGTGTGTTTGTGTGTGTCCTGCGGTGGGTTGGCACCCTGCCCAGGATTGTTTCCTGCCTTGTGCCCTGTGTTGGCTGGGATTGGCTCCAGCAGACCCCCGCGACCCTGTGTTCGGATTCAGCGGGTTGGAAAATGGATGGATGGATGGAAATTCACATTGCGGTAGATATTGCGTGGTGAAAATGGACAGAGAACATTCCGAAACTGAAGCTGTAGCTGACGATAAAGTTGAACATGATGACACCGAAGAACTTTTGCCGAGAAAAAGGAGTTACGTCCATTGCCTGGAGATGCTTTGGTTTTAAAAGGTCAGATGTGGACCATTATGTTCAAATGTGTAAATACTGTTTCTATACTACTGGATAATACTGCAAGCCAAGTTGTACTTCTTTTATTTGTTTTCAATACTGTGTAATGTACCTGGGTACTGTGTAATAGTGTGACGACATGTTGACTTTATTCTCGTACTTTGTCATTAAAGTAGAACATCGTAAACTAAACTTCATTGTAAAATGAATATTTAATTTACTAGATTTTCTCAAACCTCGTCATAAGTTATATAGCACATTAAATGCTTTGTGTTAAGTGTTCCCCAAGCTTCTTAAACTGGCTTCCTCTGCACTAAGTGGAGGCACCGGCAGCGATTGCCGCACATAATACATTCACTTCATGATATTCCTACTCTCTGAACATTTAGAATGCTAAGATAAATACTTGATATAATTTTCATGGTGAAATGCATTAAAGCATGTATTAATCTTGTGGGGGCATGGCGGTGTGGAGGTTGCACTGCTGCCTTGCAGCAAGTTTGTCCCGGGTGTACCCTGCCTTGCATTTGCATGTTTTTCTGGTGGGTTTACTCGGCGCTTCAGTTTCCTTTCAAAGTCATGTAGGAGGTGGGGTTTTGTTGTGCTATATTGACCCTGCTAGTGTATGTTTTGCTCGTATTCATCCTGCGATGTGCTGGCTACTCGTTCAGGGATGGGCACAACACTGAATGGATGGCATAATTAAACATGTATAACGAAGATATTTTTAAAGTTCTGAACACTCCGTGGGCTGTTTATAACTAGTTTTAATTTCACAAAGACGTTTATCATGTGGCGATTGGTTATGTGGAGAAAGAAAAAGGAAGGATATGAATTGGGGTTTTGGTACGTCAGATAGAGACAGCACTCGTGCAATAAAAAAAGCCCGCTCAGAAGAACATCCATTGAATTCTGTGTTCGTGTCTCCGACCACCAGATCACAAACCCAACATTTAGATAGATAGATAGATAGATAGATAGATAGATAGATAGATAGATAGATAGATAGATAGATAGATAGATAGATAGATAGATAGATCTTTACACAATATTTAAGTTAAACCTGTGCGATAGCTATTCATACATCCAGTTTTTTGGAGCCTCGTCACACCTGCCATAAAGTTCTCTACACTGAACATACACCTGGGGACCCCTTACTGCGAGGAAGCAGCACTACCGCCTCACTACCGTGCATGTGTAATACCTGCTTTAATGCATTTCACCATGAAAATGATATCAAGTATTTATCTTAGCATTCTAAATTTTCAGAGAGCAGGACTATCATACAGTGAATGGATTCTGTGTGGATATCGCTGTCTCCTCTTAGTGTGGATGAAGTCAGTTTAAGAAGCGTAGTGATTAATCACTGGGTCGGGGAACACTTAACACAAAGCATTTAATGTGCTACATAATTTATGACGGGGTTTGAGAAAATCTAGTAAATTAAACAATGATTTTAGTATGAAGTTTAGTTTACGATATTCTACTTTAATTATAAAGTAAACTATAAGAATAAAGTGTAAATATCGACTTTAATCTCGACATAAACGACGAGAATAAAGTGGAAATGTCGACTTTATTCTCGACATATAGTATTTTTTTTTCTTCACCGTGGCCCTAATACGATTCCGCAGGGCTATACCACAAATAGCATTATAAATGAAAGTTGCAGTTTTATTATTTATGCATATAGCTTAGCTTGAAGCAAGGTCCATATTAATGCAATTTGCCTAAATGATGGTTCAGTTGGTAAAGATGTCATCACCAAGATTGCACTTGTTTTGTTTTATTTTAATTTAGTGAATACTGTGTAATGCACCTGGGCCTGAAGCCTTGAAGTAATAGTGCAACTATCAGTAATAATACAATTATTTATTTTATTGTTATTATTTATTAGTTTAAATATTATGCAGTTTAATGATGGTAAAATTGTTTAAAAAGTCACTTTAACGTGTCAGTGGACAGAGATTGTTAACATTAACAGAAAGTGTAGTTGTTTTACAAAAATATTTACTATTTATTCCTTTTCTAAGACATGTTCAGTGCAATACAACTTTTGACAAGCACTTCTGGATATTTTACTAAGTCTAAATGCCTCTTTGGATGGTTGAAAATATGTTGTCAAAATTATAGTTTAAGTTTTTGCAAAATTTGTTAAATTAAAAGGTTCTATATTTTAACTGCATCTGTCATGCATGGGAAAAAAATACCGTCAAATACCGTGAAACCGGGATAATTTAGAAAAATACCGTGATATAGAATTTTGGTCATATCGCCCACCCCTAGTGCACGCATTTTTGAATGGCTCCAGTCGGTGCTCAAAGAAACCCATTTTTTGTCAGTAGAAGATGTGAAAGCAAAAATGACGGAGATCCTCAACAGCCTTTCAGAAAGTGATCTGTGGGATTGCTTTGAGCATTGGCAGCATCGTATGCAGCTTTACGTCAACTCAGAAAGGAACCATTTTGAAGGTGATCGTAGTTAATTTTATTAATTTGTTAAATAAAAAGAGTTACAGGCACAGTTTCGTTTTTTTTTGTGTCAGACCTTGTACATTTTAAAATCCTTGATATTTTATATTTCTTGCCCTACGTGCACATTCAGTGTTCCTCATATGCCTTTCTTTGGTATCCTTGTGTGTTTGAACCTCTCTTGTCTGCTGCTCCTCCTTCTCTTGAATGCATTCCCATACAGCAGAGGTTTCCAAGCCCTTTTGGTTTTTGACCCCATTTTGAAATCTGAGGTTTTTTGTGACCCCACCTGACATTCACATCCTATTCCAATGCATTGTTTAATGTTTTTTCTTTTTCCATTTTTAAGTATTTTCTCACAACCCCATTTGCATATCAGGTGACGCCTAATGTGGTCTAAACCCCAAGGTTGGGAAACGCTGCCATTAAGCTTACTTCTCAGACTTTTGTCATTTGTAGGCTCCCTGCTTGTCTGTTTTTGGACTACCACCAATGGTAGACTAGCCCCCTTTACTTGCTCTGAAAACATTTGTTTCTATTCTTGGGAATACTTGTCATCTTTAGAGGCAACTTTCAGCATGCTTCCTACACCTTGACTAATCCTCGTGCCTTAGCCTCTCTTGCCCAGCACTTCCTCTGTCAACTGCATCACCAAAGCCAAACTAACCAATCAGACCAAAGCCAAACTGTCCAATCAGATAGCTCGGATAGATCAAGCACATACATAGGCAGAAAGTAGCATTTTATTATACAGTAGATAGATGAGCATAATTTACCTTGATTTATGTTTAATAAAAAATAACATTTAATTAGCCTTTTTAATTTCTTCTGCAGGCTGCCTTGATGATGTGATTACTGCATGAATGTAAATCCTTAAATCTTTTTCAGACATTTCTTCCTGTAGGTCAATGGCACCCATTTTTAATTTATAATAAATTTTCCTCCTGCCAGCACACAGAACTTTTCACTTGTCTACATTAAACCACATTTTCCAAGTCTACACTTAGTCCAAGTGCAGCCCCCCCTTGGGACTTCACTGATGACCTCATCCCCATACTCCTCTTAACTGTACTCTTTGTCTGTGGTGTAAAATGAAATCCATTTTTATATTACGTTTCATGCCGTTGACTTCAAGCTTCAGAATTAATCCCGGTGTGTAAGTAAATATGTGGCAGTCTAAGTAAAAACTACATGCTTTGCTTCTGCCTGCTACTTCAGTTATCTGCTCAAGAGCGTCTAGCAGATTGGTTTGGTAGGATCTTCGACTCACAAACCCAGGCTTCCTGCCATTTAATGTTATATTTTCAAACAGGTTATCTTCTGATTTATTTATTTTTACAGCATTGCACACTTTCTTGAAAAACATTTACTTTATAGCAAGCAATTATGGAAATATTATAATAAGTTGCCAACTAAAATTCAGACAAACAAATGCACAACAGAAGCAGTTTATAGCACTGAGCACCAGTCAAAGGCCACCCTAGTTATCTTGTGTTTATTTGTGTTTATTCTAGTGTTATATAATGTTTTCACAAGCAAATAGACACTTACTGCCTCAATAACTAGCTTTAAATATTATTTATAGTACCTAAAGTACTAGGTTTAGCCAAAATGCAGATCTGGCTATGCCTTTGAAGCATTAAGTCTGGAAGAGAAAACAAGCATCATTGTTCTTTGGTACCTCTAGGTGGCAGTGTTGTCCAGTAGCTACTGAAAAGTAAACTAACTGTGAAATCAGAGCTAAAATTAAAAGAGAGGTGACCCATGGAGAGGGGCAGAGGAGAAACAGACAAAACGTGAAGTGGGTGAGCTGGGAAGCTGTCCTCTTCTGGACAGACATGTCAGGTCTGAGTTATAAAGGCAGGCTGGCCTTGTTGGACAAAATATACCCCATTGCCTTTCTTGTTGGTTTTCTCTTTAACTACAATATGTTAATCCAACTTTCGTCCTTTAATAACGCAGACTTTAGGTATATTTTGTGTATACTTTGTGTCTGTAGGAGGGTGTTTTTTTAACACACCAATGCTGCCAGTGTGGGCATTTAACATCAATATCCCCTCTAAGCTCACCAGAAAGCTCAGGGACCCGAGTCTGAACACTTCATTGTGCAGTTGGGTTTTTAACTTCTTAACAAGCAGACCCCAGATGGTTCGAGTGAGAGGCCACACTTCGTCAGCCCTCACCATCAACACAGGTGCCCCACAGGGCTGTGTTCTGAGTCTTCTGCTTTACTCCTTTTGTTCTTATGATTGCATGGCTGCACACGTTTGCTGATGGTCCAAGTCAGCTGTGATGGTCCTGCTTACTAACAACAATGAGCAGGCTTACCTAGATGAAGTGTACTACTAGGGTGTTGTACCGTGTTAGCCATTATGAAAGTAGTGAAAATTCAAGCAAAATGACACCTTTTATTGGCTAACTAAAAAGATTACAATATGCAAGCTTTTGAGGCAACTCAGGCCTCTTCTTCAGGCAATATGTAATCATCTGAAGAAGGGGCCTGAGTTGCCTCGAAAGCTTGCATATTGTAATCTTTTTAGTTAGCCAATAAAAGGTGTCATTTGGCTTGACTTTTCACTAGATGAAGTGGAGAGCCTGTTAGACTAGTGGCAGGACAGCAGTCTTCTCCTAAATATCAGTGATACAAAGGAGCTGATTGGGGATTTATGGGGAAATCAGCAGAGCCACTACCACCTCTCAGAACCAACTGCATTCAGGCAGAGAGGGAGGACAGTTTCAGATATTCCGGTGTCCACTTCACAAATTATATACCTGGCCCAAGCACATCGACACCTTGGTGAAAACAGCCTGGCAACTGTCGTGAACCAGGAGTCCCAAGGATTAAAGAGTTCCAAAACACTTCCAATAATGCCCATTAGAGGGGGATATCACCAAAACCACGTGTAGTAACAAGGGCAAGTACCAAATCTTTAAAAAATAAGAGATTTATTCTTCACAAAAATTACTCCAATTACATTGATGCTCCGTGGACCACAAAGGCAAAATGGAATTGTCTGAAATACGAAGGCAATCCACATCAAACAAGTCCCAAAACAGATTCCAAAAGCAAGGTCAAAAAACAAAACAGAAAGTCGAAATGTTAGAGATTCAATAACTGCTAGAATTCACAATAAACACAAGAAAACTCGTCATTCCTAGGCAAGTATGAAATGAAGGGCCAGAACCCGTGGAAGACCTTCCATATTTATTGGCAGTGATTAGTAAGTGACCCCAACTCTTAGTAGACCACCACAAAACACATGGAACCTAGAAAAGGCAACTGATATGCATAAATAAAAACAAAAATAAAGAATGATATACATAATCAACATAATCAAAAATGAACAAAAGAGACACCAAATATGAATTCGAACCTCGGGCAGGGGATGAACATGGGCTGAGACAAAGCAACAACACTTTTACCACCTCAGATGCTTCAGGAACTTTAGGCTGTCCTCCCAGATATTAAAAAATTCTGTAAGTCTACCATTGAAAGTATCCTGACAGGAACTATCACCATCTGGTTTGGGAACAGCATGCAGCAGGACAGCAAGACTCTGCGGAGAGTGGTGTGGTCAGCTGGAACACATCACCACTGGGTGTGATCTCTCCAACTTCTAGGACATCGAGACCAAGTGATGCCAGACCAGTGTAGAGAAAATTATCAGAGATACCAGCCATCCGAAAAATGGCATCTTCACTCTACTGTGATTAAGAAAACCAGTTTAGATAGACGGAGGAGGAGCTTCTGTCCACAGTCCATAAGTACCGTAAATGAGGACAGTGTCTAGAGCTATATGATGCCTTATTGTTAATTTTCCATATTATGTTTTTGATTTATTTTATATTTTTATAATATTAATATAATCATGTAATTATACATATTGATGTTTATTGATATGTATAGATCTGAGTAGATACTATTGTCATTTTAGGTGTGTTTGCATATACTTTAATGTGTGAAGCACCTACTGCAATAGCCCACGTCTGGCTGTTTGTCCATCCTTCTGTCTGCATGAAACAACTCACTTCCCCCCAAAGAGATCTAATTCTGGTGAAATATGGCACACAAAAGGAAATTTGTCGAGGCAGTTCAATTGTTGTTAAGATATCTCAAAAAGCCCTATGCAAAGTTTTGAAATTTTAAAATCTCCCATTGGAGAATCTGCAAACTCATGCATCTTAAAACAGAGAAACATTTTGTGCCACTTAAACAACAAATTAGCTTCAAATTTGCCTTGACAGCAGTTTCATCAACTTATATATTTTGTGTATTTTCCTATTTTTCATCTCCAATAGCCGCTACTGAAGGCAAACAGATCCCCGATACATGTTAAGGAAACACCAGCAGACTGTATCCACTGATGGAAAGTTACTTCCTGTCACTGGCTTTTGTGTGGGCTACTGGGCAGGATCTTCAAATACAGGTGGGATCATGCGGAAACATTTCTATCAGCACATTGGTTTTCTTCCAGTTGTGCTCAAGCTACTGTCGAAGACTTCATAAAGCAGAAACAGTGTACCAGCATTTCAACCTTACAATGCTTTAAGCTATGACCGGCACCAATCTGTAGACACTGTGCTAGTCTATGAAAAGGTAGGCATGGCAAGTACTTTAACCCTGTTATTGTATACTGCCTGTCCATGAAAAGCTGGCTATGTATTATCACCAGTCCACCAAACTCCACCACTAGTAAACCCAAAAGGAACCTACTCTTCTACCCGTAGAAAACTGATCACGCTGCTTAAAATCCCAGGGGGGACCTCCACTTTTTGATTACACTCAAAACTCCACAGAGAACCTACAGACCATGAAGACATTCTCTAACTAAAAACAGTCCACCAGTCAAAGAGGTTGAACGCAACTGCAAATTAAATGATCTCCCTAACCATAAAATTATAAAATACAAGCAAAAAGAATAAAACGTTATTGAGATATGAATGAAGTGCCCCGTCTTGTGACTATTTCACACACTTTCTAATTTATTGTGGTGATTAGATGTCCCGGTGACAGGGACAGTCCCGATTTCAGATACTGAATGCAGTCCACTGAGGGCTACAGTTTCTGCACAGCTCACTAACAAACCTAAATGTTACGCCATACATGCATGGACTAACTTGTTAAATTGTTTTCTAATGCATAGTCTTAGAGTACAGCATCTTAGCATTTTATAACTTTTTGTACTGTGTGTATAATTGTATGTGACAAATAAGATTTGATTAATAATGCCATCTTTAGGTATATTTTGTGTACAGTGATCCCTCCTCCATCGCGGGGGTTGCATTCCAGAACCCCCCGCAAGGTGAAAATCTGCGAAGTAGAAACCATATGTTTATATGTTTATTTTTATATTGTCATGCTTGGGTCACAGATTTGCACAGAAACACAGGAGGTTGTAGAGAGACAGGAACGTTATTCAAACACTGCAAACAAACATTTGTCTCTTTTTCAAAAGTGTAAACTGTGCTCCATGACAAGACAGAGATGACAGTGCCGTCTCACAATTAAAAGAATGCAAACATATCTTCCTCTTCAAAGGAGTGCGCGTCAGGAGCAGAGAATGTCAGAGAGAGAGAAAAGCAAACAATCAAAAATCAATAGGTGCTGTTTGAGCTTTTAAGTATGCAAAGCACCGTGCGGGAAGCATATCGTGCAACAAAGTAACCACAAGTAAGCCCAGCAAGGATGGGAGCAATGTGAAGGTAGTCTTTCAGCGTTTTTTGAGGAGCGTCTGTATCCTCTAGGGGTGCGAACAGCCCCCGTGCTCACAATATATTTGAGGAGTTTTATTTAATACGTAATATGTGCTCTGATTGGGTAGCTTCTCAGCCATCTGCCAATAACATCCCTTGTATGAAATCAACTGGGCAAACCAACTGAGGAAGCATGTACCAGAAATTAAAAGACCCAATGTCCACTGAAACCCACGAACCAGTGAAAAATCCACGATATATATTTAAATATGCTTACATATAAAATCCACGATAGAGTGAAGCTGCGAAAGTCGAAGCGCGATATAGCGAGAGATTACTGTACATTGTGTTTATTGGTGGGCTGCTTTAACACATCAGCACTGCCAGGTTAGGCTGAGGCCCACCTCAACTGCTTGTAATGCAGTACTGGACAGTGTGCTGAATTGTGATCAACAAGTCTCAATGGTGTCATTGACTGTTGTGCTTTGCAAACTCCCTTTAATATATCAGCAGAAGTTGAGGGTCAATTTGTTTCTTAAGGACAGAAGAATGTGCATTTTGCATTCCACTGTACAAATGCTAATTTGAGCCCTAAATGATTCCCTTTTTCACATTGCCCCATTTGTAATAAGAAGTAATTTACCAAAGTCTCTTATACAGAATGAATCCTCTTCCACAGATTTCCAGAATGTGCTTTTAAAAGGGCTATCTTTTCAATACCCTGCGTTGAATTTCTTTCCTTTGCCAAAATGTGCTTCCTGCGCCTGGGCAAAGTTAACAAAAAAAATGACCCCTACCTTCCTCTCTGCGGAGCCCCAGGCTTCGTCTGCCACGAGGCCTGCAGCCACACCTCAGGCCAGTCGCGATCTCCAAGCGGGCTGCACATCACAAAGGTCGGGACCCTCTGTCAGCAGCTTCCTGAAAGTGCAGCCAGGCGCAGACCACACCTGGAGGGGTTGCCATAACAACCAAAGCAGTGGCGCACATGGGCCTCAGGGTAACCCATGTCATCAGCCATTGTGTTCCGTCACACCACCCTTACCTGCTTTAGCCAGATACAGAGGCAGATACAGAGTCCCGTCAGACCAATTTATCATCACTACTGTTTCTGTTTTTATTAAAGCAACCCGTGATGCTTATTTTTTTTTTCTTCATGTAATTTATTACAAAATTAGGAGAAAGGAAGTGATAAACTTTGCAGGAAAAGAGTAACAAGGTTTCTGATACGATATGTCTGCATTATGTGAGTTCCCTTTGAAGTGGCTGCCATCTCTGGTTATTTAGCACTCCCTATTTTAAAGTTCCCTTCAGTGACCTGCCCTTTTCCTTCATAAAGATGTCTAGAAGAGGAGGTTTCCATGGGTAGGGTGGGTTGGCTTCCCCAGTTCTGGTATAGGCTTTACATTCCAAAGAACATCAAACTCAAATGAACAAATATTAGAGGACATGAATGTCAAGTTCTCCTAAACTGAAGCCCTGAAAGCTGCTAAAGTAAATGTGAACCTCAAAGCCATCTGTGGGATTCTTGTCCTGACCGTAAGGTGCACACTGCCGCTACTGGTGTCACTGCTGATTCTAGACGACACATAATCTTCCATGTTATTGAGTTGAAAGTCATTTTCTTCCTATGCTATGAGTTTTTGCTACATAGCTAAGTTGTGTGTTACATGACCTGTTGACCATATTGGTGCCAGTGTGGGTGTGTGTGCTAGTGGGCCCTGTGATGAACTGCTATTCCATTATATGTTGTTTCCTGCCTTGTACCTGATGTTGCTGGGATAGACTGCAGCCACCCAGGGACTTTAAGCTGAATTAAGCAGGTTCAGAAATCGATGAATGCTTTGTTGGACTTATTATTCATAGGAATACACAAAATGTCCAAATGTTTTCCGGCAAGCTAACTGGCCTGATTTCTTAAAAGCTGCTTTGTCCCTTTGTTTGGCCTCCTGGCTCTGTCTCAGTTGTGGTCTGAGGCAACCCACAGGCCACACTATTCCCCAGCTCTGAGAGCTCCAATGTCTTTTGGGTGTAGCAGCCAAGAGATGTATCTGTGCCCCCTCTCACGCGCTGCTTTATAGTTGGCTTCTCCAGGTATTCCTGCACCCTATGGACAGTCCACCACCACTTGAGGAGCATGCCTACTATTATATATACATATATCTATATATATGCTAATATTAAAAGTGTCATGGAGCTGGCTGAATCGTGGCTATCTAATGAAAACGCCATTAAGAGACAGTTGGACATGAACCCAGCATAGGCAGTCTTAAAAAGAAGAACAGGCAAATATAAATAAGATTTTATGACCAACTCTCTCCAAACCACCTACTCTCCCCTCCTTATTTGCTATATATTTGCCTTGGGTTCTTGTAAATCTAATCATGTTCCTCTGATGATGATTCCTGGTAGGAATTAAAAACTGTTTTAAGATATGTGATTCATTTTCTCCCTTTGTGGATTTCCAGCTACAAATATGCAAACCGGATCACTTCTATATATATATATATATATATATATATATATATATATATATATATATATATATATATATATATATATATATATATATATATACACATATATAATATTAAAAAATCCTGGGACAAGACAAGACATTTTAGTTTAGGACGAGACAAGACTTTTTCAGAGAGATAATTTCATGTCCCGCGAGGCGAGACTTTGTGCCAAGAGATTTAACCACACCCAGGCCAGAAATAAAAGACAAAGAGTAGATGACGGTAGAGTAGAACATTGTAAAGAATTCAAAAACGTTGGTGCGTTACACATGCAGAGCAGGTTAGAGATAATGAAAGTACTAAAATTCGAAAGTCTCAAAAAAAATGATAGTAAAGATCCCATAAGCGCAAATGGAAATTATTACTCGGTGAAATAATGGAACAGCGAAAAGAGATTGAATATATGGACATAGGTGATATGACAGATGTATGTAGATATTGTTTGGATCTAAACTTTAAGTTGGAGACTTGTAGATCAGCTAATTTGTGTTGCCATCAGGGAAAAGTAGTGTTTCTTCCCAATGGAGAGGCGAATCTGCAAGAATTAAAGATTTGTTGTTTGGTGAAAGTGAAATCCACATATGCAAGCGGCAGAGACGTGAAGTGGCTGGCCCGTAGCGCAGGCTGTTGGGTTGGTGAGCGAAGCGAGCAAGGGTCAAAGCCCCTTTGTATATATACATATACAGTCGTCTCTCGCCAGGGGTGTGGCTACAGAAGCTCCTCAGGATGCACCTGGAGTCCATCTGGGGTGTACAAAAGGGGCCGCCTCCCTCCAGTCATTGGCAAGAGTCGGGTTGAAGAAGGATGGAGCTCAGAGGAGAGGAGTGGAGGCGGACCAAGAGACTGAAGGCATTGTGAGTGTGGCCAAGGACTTGAGGGGTGATTGGTGCTGCAGCACTGGGTTTGTGCACTGTAAATATATACAATAAACGTGTGTGTGGTGAAACCAACATGTCTACCTGTCTGTGTCCGGGCTGTTCCCCACAATATATATATATATATACATATATATATATATATGAAATAATTTACTGTCAAATAAATGCAAAGAGTACGCGACACGTGTTTCGCCCTCATTCTGGGCTCATCAGGTGTACACACTCCACTGCACTCCCTCTCGGGAATCGAACCTCGGACGTCAGCGCCAGAAGCGATGCCCCTAATGTTGCGCCACGGCGTGTGGTTCGTTTATTTGACAGCATGTAGATCGGGGTAATTACATTCACGGCATTCGTAGTCTGTGTCACAATCTGATTGTATGGGTGGTTACCTACCAGGTAAAGCTTGTGGTTGGCCAGCAATCTGCTAACATCCGCCACGGTGCCCTCAGTTTGTGAAGAGCAGATCATAGAATGGTTGAAATAGTTTACTGTCAAATAAATGCAAAGAGTACACGACACGTGTTTCGCCCTCATTCTGGGCTCATCAGGTGTACACACTCCACTGCACTCCCTCTCGGGAATCGAACCTCCGTGGCGGATGTTAGCAGATTGCTGGCCAACCACAAGCGTTACCTGGTAGGTAACCACCCATACAATCAGATTGTGACACAGACTACGAATGCTGTGAATGTAATTACCCCGATCTACATGCTGTCAAATAAACGAACCACACGCCGTGGCGCCTAAGCCTAAAAGTGCAACAATTTTGTGCAATGATGTTATGTCACATTTTTTGTCACGCTTTAAGTCGGGCTTATTTTAAAACCTACATATATATGTTTGGTATCATTCTTTTCAGAGTTTATCGAACTTTAATGTGATGTTGTTAGATTTTCAGATTCTTATTCCGTTTTTAAATTATAAACTAAAATATGAAGAAAGTCGTGAGGCAGCCTACTAGGCTGCAACAGGAGGTTTGGGCGCTGAAGGCACCAGGGTGGCTTGTACCACATCTTTAAATACAATCACTTCCTCTAACCGAGTAGCTCAGCTACAGTATAGAAGGGGGCCCAGTGCCTGCCCACGGGTTTGGCAAGCGAAGTGAGCAGTGGGCGGAGCCTCCTAGTATATACATGTATATGATTATAATATAATAATATAATCTATATATGTATATACACCCAAATGATACATCCATATCTTTTATTTAGTTGCTCAATATGAGTCACAGACCATGAACCCCACATTGTCATTGCAATTGCAACAATTCTCCAAACTTGCATTTATTTGAAGAAAAAAAATTAAAAAACGGAGCACACAGACAGTGCATGCAGACATGGGGTGAGCCCACCAAGAGTGATCAGGCAGGGGTTTGTATTCAATTTCCTGGAGTTGTGATGCAGCAGCGCTAAACACAGTGTCACCACGCCCCGCCATATAGGGAACACAGTGAAAGGGAAATAGGGGCACCCAACTAACTCTGGTTGAAATATTGTTTTGAACATAATAAATAATAAAATCAAAGGCCTTACTTTATCCACATGAAAACAGACCTCTTAAAATGCTGGCACCATTTAGAGAAAATGCACCAGCAGTAAGCATGCTCGGGGCGGTCTAGCCACTTGACTTTTCCTTCTTCTTACTTTCAAGTACAATTCTTCAGCATCAATCAGAGTGGCCTATTTTTGCGAGCCGTCTGTCTAAAACTATATTTTACATGAGATGAATATAAAACCTTGAATTTGGATCCATTTGACTGACAGCTGCTTTTATTTACTTAAATTCATTGTACTAAATCCAAGCAGAAATCATCTGGTGCCCACGGCACAAATGTGCAATTAGCATTTAAATCTGTAATTAGCATTTTTGCTTTAAATTTAAAACAAATATTTTTGTTGAATCCTTATGCATGTGCTTTCTTGCATTCTCTTAATTCCAACATTCAGATCTATCAGTAGCAATGCTAAATTAAACCAGAACAATTCCCTGAAGTCTGGGTGGAATTGTTCTTTGTTGTCGTTGGAAGACAATGTCTGATATGAACTCATGAATTCCTGCAGTGCACTTCTGATTGCCAAGACCGACGTTCTCAGACTGGGTCTGTTTGTTCAATTGAACTGAATTTTTCTTATATAGCATCCTTTCCACCAGACAGTTTCCAAGTGTTTTATTTACTTCCAAATATATGTGCAATTAAACACAAATTCCTTCAAAGATTGGCAACTTAAAAATCAAGTCATATAGACACCCAGCCTGCATCCTATGAGATTTTATAATATACTGTTGTGTGAAAAAATAAATACACCCTGTGAATTTTTTTTCTTTTTAAAATAGATGGACATATCAGGATTTGATCTTCATTTAAACAGTATTTATAGATAAAGATGAAATAGCAAACATTATGCCACATTTACATTTTGTAGTCCATTGTATAATTTAACTAAACATAAATTCAAAATTTATTTTTAGTTGTGGAAAAAGTAGGTGCACCTCTCCATTAATCACTACCTCAAAACTGGTGCAAATGATTAGAACATCATTAGAGAGGATTCTGTGGGAACCTGTCACATTTAAACCTCAGATATTTCATTTGGTTTGTACTTTGTCGCTGAAGTATCACCATGCTGTGATATAAAGAACTCTTTGAGGCTTTCAGAAAAAAGGTTATAGATGCCCATGAGTCTGAAAAGGGATTTTAAAAAAATCTCCAAACAATCGGAAATCAGCCATTTCACTGTCCGGAAGATCACCTACAAATAGAAAATATTTCAAACAACTGCCAGTTTTACCATGCAGGGCTGATCCATCAAGTTCAGCCCAAGAGCAGAACATAAGATGGTGAAAAGAAGTCTCCAAGAAGCCCAGCATTTCATCCTGAGGTAGCTCATCTGATGTCGAAGTCCATGAGTCTACCATTCGAATGAGGCGGCACAAATTAGATCTGAGTGGGAGGTGTGCTGTGAAGAAACCTTTGCTGCCCAGAAAGAACATCATGGCACAACTAAAGTCTGCCCAAAAACACCTAAGCAAAAAAACAGGACTTCTTGGACAATGTGCTCTGATCAGATGAGGCACAGATAGAGTTTTTTGTTAACAGTGCCAGAAGACATCCATCCATCCATTATCCAACCCGCTGAATCCGAACACAGGGTCACGGGGATCTGCTGGAGCCAATCCCAGCCAACACACGGCACAAGACATATTTAGTGAAAACCAAAGGCAGCATTTGAGCAGAAGAACCTGATGCCAGCTATAAAGGATGATGATTGAAATGTTATGGTTTGGGGCTGCTTTGCTGAATCAAGACCTGGGAAGCTCACCATCACGGAATCTACTATGAACTCTTCATTGTACCAGAGGGTGCTCGACGATAAAGTGAGGCTATCTGTCAGAAGACTGGACCTCAACCGAACTTGACTGGAGCAACATGATAATGACTCCTAAACATGCCAGTCAATCCACTGAAGGAATGGTGAAAATAAAGAAATGGAGGATTCTGGAAAGGCCAAGTCAAGCCCAGATCTGAATGCTGTGGGGGGACTTGGCACAAGAAACCCATCAGTCAACACACAGCTGAAAGAATTCTGCATACAGTGTTGAAAAGCAGAGATGGGTAGGTAGATAGACAGAGGAAATGCCAACTCAGGGTAATAATACCAGCTATTGGAGCCAAGAGTTGACTTTGATACAGTGGTCCATCAGTGTCAAAACTTAACTGGGCAAGGAAAATTTTTAACAAAACACCAAGCACGCTGTTATGATTGCACAGACTTTGGATTTTAATGACAGGGAGATATGAAGGCCACAATCAAATTAAAGGTGGAAGACTCATAGAGGAACAGGCTGGAGTCAAAGTATATTAACCAAAAAATCAGACTACCGAAACCAAAAAGCAAACCATACCAAAGCTTAAAGTCGAAAGCAAATAAAGATCTTTTCTTGTAATTCTCATCCTAAAATTTTTATAGTTCTTTATAGTCAAGAAAGATTAATACATACATATTATTGTTATCGATCCAGAGTTTGGACACAGGTCAGTATACTTCACCTTCTTTCATTCCAATGTGGTGATTTCTAACATCACATTGCTATCAGGTCTCATGTGAGGCAAATCATTACTAACAACAATATGGCAGAAAAAAAATCAACAAAATGGCAACACAAATATCTGAAAAATAATGAGAAAAATAACTATAATGATAACTATAACTACAATTTATCAAAAATGATAAAACCTGAATTAGGGTGATATTGACATGTGTGTTAGGAGTACCTACCTGGGATAACTGCTGATAAGCATTAAAATACCGCAATGTTGATACAAATGAAAAAAAAAAAAAAAAAAATATATATATATATATATATATATATATATATATATATATATATATATATATATATATATATATATATATATATATCATATATACTCACATATAAGTCGGGTCTTGAAACACAAAAAATCAATCATTAAATCAAACCCCGACTTGTACGCCTGTTCAATAATGCGACACTTAATTTTTTTTTTTTTTACATCTTCTTGCCTCCTCCAATCTCACATCAGTTTCTCAGACACATCGAATTTTGTTGCAGCAGCACAATTACCATTTTTTTTTGATACTTCAATGACGTTTAATTTGAAACCAGCTTCATATTTTCTTCTGATTGAACGCTCCATTGTATAGAAGGGATGCTCTTATGATAAAGGTGTATGAGGGTGTGAGATACAAAAAACACAAATCAGTGAAAACGTCACTTTGGAATAGTTTGAGTTTTACCATTTGGTCACGTAGGCACAATACATAGAAAAAAAAGGCCATATGCTCTGTGGTTACTTTCTCAGGTGGGCGTTAGCAAACCATAATCTCTTGGATCAATAGAGGGAGTTTTCCACATTCGACTTATATGACCAACATTATAAAATACCAGATATTACATGGTAAAATCAAGCCCCGACTTATCCATGAGTATATACAGTATATACTGTATAAATGTACAAAACAGACTATTGTGAATTTTGCCAAAGTGAAGTGTATAAAAAGGGAGCAGGCCTCCAAATATTCTGACAAAGTATCACACAAAATAGAAAAATGGTTTGCAGCCTATAAAAGATCCACAAAACTAGGTTGGGGCCTTCACTAGCTTGCCTAGATTTGGCTTCACCCTAGCCAGCCTGACCCCCAAAGCTCCACTGGAAGGCCTCTGGTCTGTCTAGGCTCTAAAAACAGGGAACAGGCTTTTAAAGTTCAAATAATTTAAATGTCCCGGTATTAATATGCTTCTCAAATGAAAGAATGAATGTATGAAACCTTTGGCTTGTGAAACAAATCTACAAAGAATCTTTATAAAATAAGAAATGATTTATATAAACAAAAAATGGCAAAAAAGCAAAATAAGGAAAAAGCACTTACCTTAAAAGATAATACAGTAATCCCTCCTCCATTGCGGGGGTTGCATTCCAGAGCCACCCGCGAAATAAGAAAATCCGCGAAGTAGAAACCATATGTTTATATGGTTATTTTTATATTGTCATGCTTGGGTCACAGATTTGCGCAGAAACACAGGAGGTTGTAGAGAGACAGGAACGTTATTCAAACACTGCAAACAAACATTTGTCTCTTTTTCAAAAGTTTAAACTGTGCTCCATAACAAGACAGAGATGACAGTTCCATCTCACAATTAAAAGAATGCAAACATATCTTCCTCTTCAAAGGAGTGCGCGTCAGGAGCAGAGCATGTCAGAGAGAGAGAGAAAAGCAAACAAATCAATAGGGCTGTTTGGCTTTTAAGTATGCGAAGCACTGCCGCACAAAGCTGTTGAAGGCGGCAGCTCACACCCCCTCCGTCAGGAGCAGACAAAGAGAGAGAGAGAGACAGAGTTTGTTTTTCAATCAAAAATCAATATGTGCCCTTCGAGCTTTTAAGTATGCGAAGCACCGTGCAGCATGTCGCTTCAGGAAGCAGCTGTACAGAAGGTAGCAACGTGAAGATAATCTTTAAGCATTTTTAGACGAGCGTCCGTATCATCTAGGTGTGCGAACAGCCCCCCTGCTCAATCCCCCTACGTCAGGATCAGAGAAAGTCAGAGCGAGAGAGAGAAAAGTAAGTTGGATAGCTTCTCAGCCATCTGCCAATAGCGTCCCTTGTATGAAATCAACTGGGCAAACCAACTGAGGAAGCATGTACCAGAAATTAAAAGACCCACTGTCCGCAGAAATCCGCGAACCAGCAAAAAATCCGCGATATATATTTAAATATGCGTACATATAAAATCCGCGATGGAGTGAAGCCGCGAAAGGCGAAGCGCACTATAGCGAGGGATTACTGTACAAGGCAAACAAGTCCAAATCCATAAAACAAGATCATAATCCAAGAAAAAATATAATACTTGAAAATGAAAGAAAAGTCAGTACTTACAAGAAAACAAGCACAAGCGTCAATGAACCAGTGAAGGATGAACTCTCCAGCCCCACAACATATGAGACTAAGGGCGGCCCTTCAGTGTTGACATCAGGGTGGCCCCACCTCTTGGGGTTCCACCCACAAAACACAAGGAACTCAAGAGAACACAGAATTACATGGGATACATAGTTACTAAATAATAAATTAACAGAACAATATTAACAAAAATACATAATTACAATAAATATGAATTACAATATTTTTTTTTGTTCTTTATTTCACCTTATACAATTTCTTGTTTCCACATACCCGTTGGGGTCAGAGTGCATGGTCAACCATTGTACAAAACAAAACCTCTGGCCGTAACATAACACAAACAAAAAACTAAAGAAAAGGTTTATAGGGGCAAAACTAGGAAAAAGGAGCATGAAAATGACAAGATCCAGCAGCGATCAAATAGCTGAACTGCTATAATGAGAAGTGTAAATCAAAATCACAGGTGGAATATTAAAAACATTGTACAGTTAAAGGAGGAATGTATGAAACTAATTCTGATGAGAGAAATGTTTTAGCAGTCAGCACTGTGCCATAAAATTAAGCTGAAAAGAGACTGAAATATTTCTCCTGTTTGAGCTAACAGTGCAGTGGCTTTTGCTAAGACCAGTGTTGCTGTTCACACTGGTAGTGATTGGTAATTTTCTGCTGAACTTTAATCCTTTGCCTTGCCATACAAACCAGTTTTATTTATGGATGAGATACCCAATGATTTGCTTTCTAGTATTTTGCAACTTTGAATATGGTTCTATGTGTGTCTTAAAAATGTTGGGAAATTAAGGCACTTTCTAAATAAACAGGATTCTGAGAAATTAATTCATGCATTTATCTCTAGTAGGATTGACTACTGCAATTGGGTGTTCACTGGATGTTCAAACTGTTCTTTATACAGCTTTCAGTTAATCCAAAATAAAACTGCAAGAATTATTACAAGAACAAGAAAATATGAACACATAACTCCAGTTCTTAAATCCTTACACTGGCTCCCGGTTAAGTTTAGGGCAGATTTCAAAATCCTCCTTTTAACATATAAAGCCTTAAATGGCCGAGGTCCGGCTTACTTGTCTGAAATTATCATGACTTACAAACCAGAGCGCACATTAAGATCTCAAGATGCCGGTCTGCTTATGATTTCAAAGATTAATTAAATAACAGTGGGAGGTCGAGCTTTTAGTTATAGAGCCCACTAAACTGTGGAATGGTCTGCCTGCTGCTGTAAGAGATGCCCCTTTGGTCTCAGCTTTTAAATCCTGGCTGAAGACTCACTACTTCAGTTTAGCACACCCTGACTAGAGCTGCTGATTAACTGTACAGACTGCATCTCTGTTGTTAGTCATTAGCACTAAAACATAAGTAACATGATAGTTAGAATTTGTTACTAACCCTCACCTATTCTGTTTCTGTTCTTGGTACTCAAATGTGGCACTTGGTGCCACTGCCCACCTGCCAAGTTTTTTGGCCAGCCTAAGGTAAAGTAATCCCTGATGGAGGATCGGACTCTAAACAAATCCAAATCATATTATGTGATATCATCTACTGTTAAATTCTGGTCCGTACTTGTAAAATTTTTATTTTTTTACTGTATTGAGGACTTGTCCTGTTCTGTGTATTGTATTGTATTGACCCCCTTCTTTTTGACACCCACTGCACACCCAACCTACCTGGAAAGGGGTCTCTCTTTGAACTGCTTTTCCCAAGGTTTCTTCCATTTTTTCCCTACAAGGGTTTTTTTGGGAGTTTTTCCTTGTCTTCTTAGAGAGTCAAGACTGGGGGGCTGTCAAGAGGCAGGGCCTGTTAAAGCCCATTGCGGCACTTCTTGTGTGATTTTGGGCTATGCAAAAATAAATTGTATTGTATTGTACGTGTTGTAAATCCACCTTTAAGGGTTGTCCTTGTCAGTCAATCCTTTTTTTGTGTTTAAAGACATAACAGTGGGTTCAGAAAGTATTCGGACTTGTTCAGTTTTTCAACATTTTGTTATGTTGCAGCCTCCCATCCCCTCTCTCTCCTTCTTGTGCTAAAATCATTTCAATTCATTTTCCCTACATAAAGCAACACTCAATACCCCAGAATGACAAAATGAATATCCAGAGAGGGTCAACTGGCTTCATGCCAGAACTCTGGCAGGGCTACTTGAGAACATTCACAGAAATGCTCCTAAGCCTCTCCTGTGTTGTTCTTTGCTTTGTGCTTAGGATCACTGCCCTGTTGGAAGGTGAACCTTTGTCCCATCTGAGGTCCAGCACGCTCTGTTTCATTAAGGTTTTAGGCTTCTTTATACTTCTGTGTTGAGCATACGGCATAACTATGCCGCGTAGGCTATGCCATCGAAAGCAGCTTCTACTTCTTCACCACTCAGCACCACACTGCTGGCCCATGCCTGAACACTACTGTAGTTGGCAGTGTTTATAACACAAGAAAAGTAAATAATCCATTAAAATGGAAGTAGTTTTTGCTCTCCAGTTTCACCATTCCTCTTGCTACATTTTCTTCCTTAGGCAAAGATATTTGTCCCTTACATTTTTCGTTTTATTCATGCATTTGCCAACTTCCAAACTGGAAGACAAACTGAAATGTGTTTCAGGAAATATGTAGTTATCAAACTGGTTAAACAAAGTCATGAGAGTCTGTGTAGGGTTTGTGTGGACACGACACATAGTCACATTTGTGAAGAGTTGCGCTTTAGGCAATGTGGACTATGATGTAGTTACAGCGTAGGCTTGACGCTCAAGTATAAATTGGCCTAATCTCTGTACTTTCATCCATTCAGTTTTCCTTCCACCCTGTCTAGTCTCTCAGATCCTGAAACTGAAAAACCCCACAATATAATGGTGCCAGAATCATGCTTCACCATTGAAATGGCATTACACAGATGATAAGCAGTGCCTGTTTTTTCCCCAAATGTGATGCTAATCTTGGTTTTATCATACTAGAGAGTCTTCTTTCTCACAGTCTGAGAGTACTTTTAGCAAACTACAAGCAGCCTTCCATGTATCGAATTTTTTAATGAGAGACGTCTGTCTGGCTACGCTGTCAAAAAAGTCCAGATCATAGTAGTGTTGTAGTGATGGTTGTTCTTCTGGAGGTTTCTCTCGTTTTCACATAGGTTCTCTGGAGCTCAGCCAGAGTGACCATTGGGTTCTTGATCACCTCTCCTACCAAGGCCCCTCTCCTATGATTGCTCACTTTGGCCTGGTGGCCAACTATAGGAAAAGTCTTGGGTTTTCTAAACTCTGTCCATTTAAGAATTAATGAGGCCACTTTGCTCTTGGGAACCTTCAATGCTGCTGGAATTTTTTGTATAGCCTTCCTCCAATCTGCTCAACACAATCCTGTCTCTATGCTCTGCATGCAGTTCCTCTGACCTCATGGCTTATGTGTTGCTCTGATACAGAGAGTCAGGTATGGAACCTTCTATAAATAGGTGTGCACCTGTCCTAATCAGTCCACAATGAATTAAACTGACCACATGTGGACCCAAAACAGGGAGTGGAAACATCTCAATGATGATCAACAGAACAGGATTCGATTGTCTTATCAAAGGGTCTAAATATTTGTGTCATTGTGATTGTTCAGTTGTTTTGTTTTAAAAATTCAAAACATTTCTAAAATCCTGTTGTCATTTTGTCATTCTTTGGTAGTGAGCATTGCTTGATGAGGGAAAAAGTTACTTTAAACGATTTTAGCACAAGGCTGCAACATGGCAAAATAAGAAAAAAGTGTAGAGGTCTGAATTTTTTTTGACCCCATTCTTTAGTTACAGAGATGTTTGTTTTTTCTTCCCTGCTCAAATGTGTTGGCAAGAAATGTAGCTGACAAAACAAGCACATTAAATGATTTTACATACGTCTTTGGGATGTTGGAGACCCAGAATAAACTGGAGAGAAGCACAAAGGCAGAGCATTCTAACTCTACGCAGACGGCGACCATGCTAAGGTACAAAGCCATTCTATTGGAGGGAAATCCCAGCAGCACTAACGACTTGACATCATGCTGCCCACTATTTTATTTATGTTTAATTTTGTTAAAATAAAGCCTCACTGATACATACTGTGCTATAATTGCAGTAGTGTGTTTACAATTATAAAATACTTGAGAGGTTTACAAAATTGTTTCCCTAAGAAAAAAAAATGAATGCTAACATCCAAGCCTGAGCTTTTTGATGTCTTCATTTGAAGGCTGATTTAACGCGACTGTAGTACAGCTCTGACCAGGAGGGTCATATTTCTTCAGATCTGGCAGAAGTCTTGGGTCTTCACCAAATAATGGAGGTTTCTGGCATCCACACAGCTTCAGTGCATGAGACTGGTGTGAATCTGCCAAGGAAATGTCACATGTGAATTCCTGGAAGATGCTATAACTACAGTACATCTTTCACATTGTTTGCTGTAATGTTCCAGAAGGAAATGTCTACAGTTGACCGGTGCTGCACAGAAAAAACACTTTTGTCTCCACCAGTACAATGGCTGCATCCCTTGGAGCATTAAAACACAATAATTAACTGGAAACCCTTATCAATATATTTAGTCATTTTCTTGGTTGTTTGCAAAAAAAAAAAAAATACACAGTATAAGGAGAAGAAAAGGAACTGTAGAATGACAGTATCCTAGCTTTTAAATATACTAAAATGCTTTTGCCTACCCAAAACATGCAGGATAAAAATGACAAAGGATTTACCCAGTGTCCATTGAGACCCAAGCGGAGTCTGACTTACTGTGCTCAATAAAGTGCACCAAGAACTCATTTGAGGGTTATAATCAGTCACGACAATCAGACTAATTTGTTTGGGGCAAAGACAAAAATGTAGGCTGAGAATGGAATGTGAAAATATTTAATTTGACTTGTGACATGCTGTTACCTCTGGACTCCTTAATACTCTGTTTTTTGTTGTGGTATGGTTAGAGTCACATAGACCTGAGTAAACATCCCAAATCCCACCTCTAACAACATGAAAATGTGCTATATAAATATTTGTTGTTGTTGACTGCTGTTGTAATTCAATACCTCCTCCGTTTCTTGACATTTACAACCCAGGGCAATCAGATAAAGGTGGCAGAGGAGAAAGTTGCGCAATCTGATAATACAATCTGATAATAATCTACCAGGTGGCTCACTCGCTTATTATGTTGATTGTGGTCTATTCCCTCATGGGCTACAAATGGGATGGCAGAATCAGGGTGCATGCCCTGTCTGAATATGGCCACCAAGACAGAGAGTCTCCAAAAGACGGAAAATGGCAGAGATAGGGAGCATACCTTTACAGGCCTTGTGTATCCAGTCCATGACACACCTCTTGGACTAGGAGGTGTGTAATTGACTGCATCTTCATCACCCTTTGGCATAACATTTGTTGGCTTACCAATATTATGGATTTTACCCAACACGCTGAATTAAAAAAGGTTCAGGGCTTATAATTCTATATTATATACATACACAAACACACTAGGGGGCTTTGGCCCCAGCTCGCTTCGCTTGCCAACCCAGGCCTGTGCTACACTCCAGCCACTTTACATCTTCGCCACTTGCGTTGTGAAGAGGGGGGCTGAACGTACCCCAAGGAGACGCCGTTGCTCCTCTGAAACTCCCTCTTAAACGGTGATACAATGGGAAACAAATAGCACTGGTCAACAAGCATTTTGCTACTGGGATTCTTTCATCTGTACTTTAACAAATTTCACTTGCTGACTCCAAATCTGAAAACTGTTTTTGTCCAGCAAGTCCCATTTTTTTTAGTTATGATGTTCCAGGTCTTGGACAACTAGGGTGACTGGACAGTAAAGGCGATGCATTTCAGCATTTAAGAAATAAGTTTGGTCTCGAGAAAAAAGAAGCCAAAATTAAGGAAGGTGTTTTTGTTGGCCCTCAAATACATGAACTGATGCTTGACGATGAGTTCAAAAGGAAACTGAAGCCAACTGAATCAGCACCTTCATTCGTGCAGGTTATCCAGAATTTTCTTGACAAGCACAGAGCAGAGAATTATGCTGAGCTTGTGGAGAATATGCTGAAAGTATATTAGCGTACGGGAGCCAGAATGTCACTGAAGACGCATTTTTTACATTCTCATCTCGACTTTTTTCCACCAAATCTAAGCGATGTCAGAGATGAGTATGGGGAAAGATTTCATTAAGATACAAAGAAGATGGAAAACTGATATCTGGGGAAAATTCACTCCGAGCATGATGGGTGACTACTCTTGGTTCTTGCAAAGAGAGACAGATGTGCAGTAGAAGCGCAAAAAGCGAGGGCCTCCATTTTTGGGCACGCTGACCTCACTTTTATATTGAGGTAAATTGACATAAATATGCTTTAACGTGTCTCTGGTATGGTCTTCTGGTTTGTTTTCAGAATAAAAACATCAAAACAATTTTGGTGGGACAGAGTCCAAACTCCAGATATCGTGTTGGTATATTATATTGATATTCAAAAGTGTCAAAACGTCAATGATGTGTATTTTAAAAACTTGACGTGCTAGCTTAATTCCGATTTCATATATGCAATCATTGTAAAAAACTTAATGGAGAGCTGGTCTGAAGTTCCCAGAAGCAAACAAAAAAATTTTTTGTAGACCAGTGTAGTTTTTTTTTTTACCTGTTCTTTCCTGGATTGGCTTGCTGGCACTGCCGTATCTCGCACAGTGCTTTAAACATTTAAAAGCTTCTACAGCAACTTCTCTTTTGTCTCACTGCCTTGTTTCTCTTCTCCCCCAGACATCCTCTACTCCTGTTGGGGGTCCTGCTCCTGAGGCGCGCCCTTATGAAGAGGAAGATTTTTTGTTCTTTTAAGTGAGAGACAGAATTGTCCCATGCGACTACACACGGAGCTCGATTCACTCCTGAAAGAGACTTGTTTGTTTGAAGTGTTCGAATATTGTTTCTGTCTCTAAAATCTCCAGTGTACCTGTGCAACTCTTTGACCAAAGCGTGACAGCGTATGTGGATTTCACTTTCACCAAACAACAAATCTTTTAATAGTCGCGGATATGCTGCTTTGTTGGGAATAAATACTACTTTTCCCTGATGGCAACATAAATTACATGAGCTACAAGTCTCCAAATTAAAGTTTAAATCCAAACAATATATTCAATCTCTTTTCGCTGGTCCGTTATGTCACCGAGAAATAATTTCCATTTTTTTGCGCTAATGAACTCTTTACTATAATTTTTTTGAAACTTTTGAATTTTCGTACTTCCATTATCTCTACCCTGTTCTACATGTGTATCACGCGTGACCATGGGTGGGGATAAATCTCTTGGCACAAAGTCTCGTCTTGCGAGATGGGAAAGTGTCTTTCTGAGAAAGTCACATCTCGTCTCTCTGAAAATGTCTCGTCTTGTCCCAAGATTTTTTATATAATATAGATATATATCTATAGATAAACAGATAGATAGATAGCACTCAAGGATAAATCTTATCTGGTACTGCTGATTTATTAGACTTCCACCTATTTAATACAGGCAGAACTTCTCCCTGTACAATTTCCAAATAACTAAATACCTCCTACTTGTAATACTTGTTACTTAATAAAGGCAGTAATGGTACTTTTTCACAGCACTCTGTATTTGCCCCATCCCAATTTCCTCTAATTTTGCATATTCTTAACACGGTTTCGGTTCTCCCAGCAAATTTAGTATAATGCAAAAGACACCGGAGTAAACACAATACACAGCTTTAAAACAATCATTTGATTTTTGAAAGTTCACCAAAACCTAGAACATTCATGTGAAAAAGTAATTGCCCCATAATCAGTCAAATCAACCAATGAACCATCCCTTAAGTGGTAGGCAGTAAATTTCCTACAAACCTTAAATGAGCTTCCTGTCTTTTAATTTACAACACGTACACTGGGCAATCCAACAATTAAGATCATTAGTCAATCCATGTATACCAATCAACCACTTTTTCATAATCATGTCCAAGTTAAACATGTGACATGCACTTTAATCGTACAGAATGATTATTCCAGCTATTCCTGCTGTGTTTCCCTTTATTTTTCAGTGGATGACTGGGAGAAGAAACATTCATGAAATGAGCTACAATTTTGTCCAAGTTTTACTTTCAAGGAATACAAACAATAAATTTCCAATATAACTCAAAGGTACATTAGTTTTATATCAAGCTGCCATTCCAGAAATATTCAAAATGTTCAAAGGAAACATTAACATAAGACTCCAACAGACAAAATATAATATAATAACTTCAGTCTACCGCACAGAAATAAAGAGAACATTTGCCTTAAGTATTT
Source organism: Erpetoichthys calabaricus (assembly GCF_900747795.2). Taxonomy (NCBI): domain Eukaryota; kingdom Metazoa; phylum Chordata; class Cladistia; order Polypteriformes; family Polypteridae; genus Erpetoichthys; species Erpetoichthys calabaricus. The sequence goes on from NC_041402.2 coordinate 29,948,095, forward strand.
TTCTTTTCTTTTTTCTTTTTTTTTTTTTTTTAAATAATTGCTCAATTTTTTTCAAGTTAGTTGTCTGGAAAAGTACACAGAGGTTACACTAGTCAGTAGCTCAATAAAAAGCAGGTCAAAAGTTAATTATAATTCTTAAACACTATCTTCTTATGTCAATATATTTATTGATTCCTTTGATTTGAACACTCTCTTGTAAAGCTGTGGAAACATCATGTAACCATTATTTTTTATTACAGCAAGCCATAACAAAATCACAGAGTACAGATATTTGATACAGTTTTGGTAATATTAAGTAATAGAAATTTAATCATTTGATGTACCAGGGGAATTCTGGAATGAACAATTAATAACCTTTATCAATATGCGTTATGTCCCATTCGTAGAATCAACAAGCTGGACCTGCTTTATTTAAATGTTAAATGCCTTTAAATGTCAACCTGTGGCACAACTGGGCAGATTTGACCACATTCTGCTTAATCCAAGCCTTTTATTAGATGGCAACAGCTCTCTTATTATCCAAGCCAGGCATTCTTGCATGTGCATGTTGGGGGGAGGAGTTTTTTTGTTATTAATATTTTTCTTGCTCTTATGTAAAGTTCTAATTTTCTCCTGGGGAGAATAAAGTTTTTTCTATCTGTCTACTCATCTATTACTAGGTTCAGACACTCAAAATCTTAAAACCTACCCTGTTAAAATGTACATTTTGAAGATTTACTGATGATGTAAAAGGAAAGTAGGATTAAAAACAAAGAAGTAGAAGTAGCTTAAAGATTAATTTTTATTTGTCTAACAGAATAGATATTTTTTACATAATGACAAAGACATGAAATCATTTGCCATCTGGAAATTTATAATCAAGGATTTACCAGGTCCAGAAAAACATTCGGCTACCATATTTAGATGGTTTAAGGTCTCCTTCAATAACAGGATTGGGCTCTGGTCTAGGCCTAGAATGGTACACATTCTCAGGCATTGGTCGGTCTGTCTGCACCTTGGTGACCTATGGAAAACAAAACTGATATTAAAGTCTTAAAAAAAACTGTGCTAATATTTACAAATGACACAATTTGCCTGATATAATCTACAGATAAAAAAAGTCAAGTCTTTGTTCCACATAACTTTTATATTAAGCAGTTAATATTCCAAATGAATTGTTGTAATCAAGGACTTCATTTTAGATGTACTCATACACTGAAATAATTCTACCAGTTACTTCATTGACTCCATTCCCACATGTTTACAGTCATTAAAAAAAGCAGAAATCAGCCCACAAAATTGGTACCTTTTAATATTTTCTAACGTGTACAGGTCAAACATTCTATTTCTATAGAGTCCAAGTTTATATGTTCAAGTATAATGCATATAAGTTATTTAAATTTACATAGTATTTCTCTTTTTTATATATCTCTTTATTTCTGCATACCTTTGACAAGTCACCCAAGTCGGGTCTCTCCCAGCCTAGTTTTTCTAGGACACAATTATCAAATGCACGTTGTTGTTTCCTACAGTGCCGCAGCTCAGCTGAACCAGAGTAGTCAAGACAAGTCCAGTATTCCGTAAAAGGCTCTGCACAGTGCATTTTTAATTGCCTGAAACAAAACATATTCAAAAAGTGAGTAGAGCAGTATCTTTGATGAACATGGCTCAAATCATAAACCAATAATAGATGAAGCAATCTGTCTACTGGTGAGCACACTCATACAAGTCCAATTTAACTTGCATGGGAGGGAAACAAAAGCACTGAGAGGAATGCAACATCACACAGACAGTGACTAGGCTGTGATTTGAACAAAACATCTTGGAGCTATGATGCAGCAGCAGCACTAACCACTATGCCACACTTGTCTGCAGCTAGTGTAAATTTCAAAATGTTAAAACCTGAAAACTTCAGCAAAACTACTTGTATTAAAAAGGTATAAATAACCTTTTTCACACAACTGTTAAGATGTGCACACTGTATTTACTCCAATAAACACCCAAACACAAAACTGTAGCAAAATGTAATGTATGTTTTGGCATAATCCCTGTTTTTTTAAGGTAGCTAATCAATGTATAACTCCATCTTTGTTTGTAGCCTCAATGTTCCTGGCCACATGAAAATTTACATATGCAGTGTTATGTGCCACATTTGGTCTTTGGTGGCAAAGTAGTTTTACAACTAGAATTTATCTTCTGTTTCATCTTTATCTTGTCCAACTTCTACATGGAGGTGATGCGTTTGACCAACCTTCTTTATTCAGCTCAGCCTGCATATCCTCCCCAGTCAAACCCTTTTCCTTTGGAGTCTTCTTTTACTCTGTCTGTCCATATCTGATTCAGCCTCACCTGCTTTTGCTTCTCCCATGTTTCCATTTCTATCACTCTTTTCCCAAATACTTGATTGTCTCTCCTAGTCACATGTTCATACCACTTTTCCTGTACTTTAAGTATCACATCTACTTTTATTGTACCTGCGATTGTCTCTTTTCTTATTCTGTCTGTCCTCTGTAACTTTACACATCCATTTCAACATTCTCATTTCTGCCACTTCCAACTGCTTCTCCTGTAGTCCATAGACTTGAAACTGTTCAATAAACAGGGTCAAATTCTTGGTTGTTATCCCCTATTAAATTACAAATTCAGTTGGGTCAGATTTTTAACACTAGAGCCAACGAAAAACACTCATAAATCCGGGCCACCTTAAATCCCTTCGCACCTCACCGTTAGCTTCTTTTATCTTGTAAATGTGTCAATAAGCCCAAGCAGCCTGCTATACCATCCCCCCCACCGCCTCAGAAGGGGCAAGAAGTTCTCCCAGTTCCTGCCTTGATTGATCTGGGAGTGAGCTTCCCAGAATTCTAAGGGGAAGTAATTTGATGTGTGTTTTGTGTCTACAACAATCTATGTAAACACATCATTAAAACAAACGTTTTTCATGTTTTAGTAATAAATGACAAAATGTAGACATGAACTGTATAATGTGTGAAGGCTGATGGCCAACTATCAAATAAACACTTTCACAAAAGGTGCAAGTACAATATGACAGCTTCTGTGGTGTAGCAGTTAGATCTGTCGACTTATAATAATCCAGAGGTCGTGAGTTCGAAACCATCTCCTCTGCAAAGTTACCGTTTTGAGTTGTGAGCTACTCTTATTGTTAATATTATACAATAAAAACATACATTTGATTTGTGTCTGTAACAGCCGGTGTGAATTTATAGCACTTGTAAAAGTTAGCGTTTTTTTTTTCCCCACTTTTATTCCCTTAGTCACGATCACGATACAACACCCACATCCCGCCCCAGATCTGACGTAGTTACTTTTTATCTGAAACTGGGAATACCTGTAGATGCAAGTGGTGTTTTGAAACAATGGAACCAGAAATTCTCTGATCTGGAGGGATAAAAGCTGACACACAAATGCTGGTGAATCTGCCAGCTTCGTATCTCACTGTCACTTGAAATTTTTTTTACTCAGTTTTATTGAGTGTTCCTGCTTATGCTGAATTAGTATGCACCTTATGGTCCATGATGTCAAAGCCACACTGACAAAAAAAACAGAGACATAGGTATATATGATATTTGGAATAACTCATTTTATGACTTGTATAGTACATTTCGGAAAACATTGTGGCACGGATGCAACATTATTCATATTTATTCGCATGCCTTCTTGCGCTTGTAATCAGTGACCGCGTTTTTTTTTTTTTTTCTCTCTTCGATCTTGCCTATGCAGTCACCACATTTTGGTGCACTGTATTGTTTCTTTTGTACTCCAGGACATGCAGAGGAAAGAATAGTACAGAGAGGTCGGTTTGATGCTATATGCAATCATCAGATTAAAATGTTAACAGTTCCTACACACCCAAGGACTGTCCTTTCTACATTTACGACATGTGTACCTGTTGCAATGTACACACTTCTCTTTGTGCTGTCGTTACTATTACACTGAAGGGGCTGGGGAAGCGGTGGTCTTGGAATAGAAGCTTGTCAATGTTGCATCCATTTTTGCTTTATACATCGCCTTTTCTTGTAAGAAGCGACAACGAAGCTCCTCTGCAAGGTGAGCCATGAACACTCTTCTTTTCTCAGTGGGCTTCCCTGTGCATGCCTTGTACAGTACATGTGCGGTGATCGCCGCCAAGTCAAGTGTGTTATGGAACAAGCAACCGGTCACCAGTAGAATAAGCTCACGCCTTCTGGTGCACAATGTCAATGAAGCACCAGGCAAAAAAGAAAGAGACAAATATATGTGACATTTTGAAGAAATCATTTTATGACTTGAATTGTATCAATTAGAAAACATCATTGCACTAATGCAATATTATTTGAAAACGAACAGCATCAGATTGGGAATGAATTTATACTGGCGCTGTTAGAGTCAGATCAGAAGGGAGGGTTCAAGGGAAAGCATGAATGTGACTGAATAAAACTGAAAAAAAAAAGCTAACTTTTAGAAATACCATACATTATAGCTGATTTGACGCTATCGTGAAAATATTGTTAAATGTATATTTTTTTTCAAAAGGTAGCTAGAGAGTAATGATTCAGTGCAAAAAGAGGTACAGAGGCAAAACAGATGGGGGGGGGGGGGAGTTTACGAGTAAAGAGTTAAATTCTATGTCATGATCAGACAAAACAGTTAAGAGTAGAAGGCAAAGTGACTAAATGACCATTCACAGAAAGTATACAAAACAAATCTTTGAAATAGTAGGCACTTATGTGGCAGCATAATATTGTCAAACTCGAAGCGAGGCACATTCAGCGTGGTTTACTCGTCACTACTTATCACCAAGCAAGTTTCTTTTGTTGGTACTGTTACATTAACACATCCATTAACTTTAAAGCCACTTAATCCATTTCAGATTTGGTAGTGCGAGATATGGAGCCTATACAAGTGACATTAAATGCTCAGAGCTGCTGTGAAATAACAGTGCTAGCCATTGTAACACAGTATCACATTCTATACATTAATTACAAAAAAAAAAAAAAAACACTTTACATGAAGAAAACATTTCAAAATATAACATTAGAATTACCGTTTTACTATTATAACAGTGGAGTATTATGTTTGATATACTTTTTTGCCATTCGAAAACCAATTGGCATATGGTAAATCAGGCCAAGCACTAACTTAACACACAAGATTTTTTATGTATAAATGTCAAAAGACTTGGTGTTCTCATTTCAAACATTAATGGTACCAGTAATGTATACCTGAAGAACTGCAAAGTGCACTCGTTGACCTTCTTCCCTTCCTTTAAGCATTTCCTGGGATCTTTTTCTTCCCAGCGACACAACATAAATTCTTTATTGGCCTTGTCACATTGTGAGCCAAGGTGATGAGCTGCAGCCTTTAGCACAGCTGATGAAACATTCACCTGTTAAAATAAATAAATAAATAAATAAATGTAAAAAAATCATACTGCTAGTATCATTATAGCAGAATGTTTTCTACAAATTGAAAATTATGTTAGGAGACACAGTATGTTAAGAGCATTTAGGTGTTAATTTTAAAACACATAAGTTGCTGGGTCAGCTTTATAAACTGACCCAGAGTGAGAATTAGCATGTCACTTAACTTGCCTGTGCTCAAACTCAAAAAAAAAAAAATCTCATCTTATATAATACGCTACCACAACTGTCCGTTTGTCTGTCCAGACTTCTAAATCACCTGTAGCTCACAAACCATTTGACCTATTGACCTGAAATTTGGTACACATATACCACGTGATGTCTACTATTCACTTTCGGGGTGATGACTGACCTCCAAAGTTATTCCTCTTTTTATTATTTTATTTTACTTTATTGAAGAATCATCTTTCGGCAGCGGCCAGCAGGGCGGGCATGCGTATGGGTGCCGTAATCATCCCTATCACATTCACCATCACTTCCCCTACTTCTTCACATCTTAAATCAGGCAGATTGAAGTGAAAAATTAAGGAAAATGTACTAAGTAATTGCAACACAAACACTGATTTAATCACTTTTAACGTGAAAACATGCCGAAAAAAGAAGACAAGAAGGGCAGAGAAAAAAAGAGCTGCTCAGGAAGCAGCAAGTGCATCAACCTCTGATCAAATGAATGCTAAACAAACAGAGAAAGGAGTCTGAAAACTATGAATGCTCAAGTCAAGTGTATACACTGCATGGCACCGTTACTGGTGTGTGTGTATGTATATATATATATATATATATATATATATATATATATATATAAAAAAACACGTCTTTCTGTCTGCTTTCACGAGAGAACTACTTAATGGAATTAGATTGGGTTTTTTTTCCTAGAAGTTGCTTGAAGATTCTGGATGCGACTTCTCTCAACTGTAGGAGCAAAATATTCTCGCTAATCTGAGACAGAGGCTGCAGACCGAGAGGAGGGGGAAGCAGGATGTCAGGAGTAGGGAGCCCGGCCAGGTTCCTCCTCCATGTCCCGTTTCACTTCTACGCGGGCGGAGCAGCAGGGCACGGCTAGTAGTACTGTATATTAGTCAAAGCAAATGTTTAACTGTTAACAACAGCATATGTGATCAGATGTTACAGGATAGCTCTAGGCTAGAAATACAATGATATAAGTCTACTTTTCTGTAACAACTGAAGAAAAAAATTGGTTTTCATAGTTTTTAAATAAAAATAACTAATGTAAATACAATCTTTAAAATTGTAAAAATTGTCTTGTCTGCTGCATATGGGTGAATTGGTGAGCATCACACTAAGATTTCCTGAAACAAAAAAGGATAATATTGGCTTAAACAATCACTGACTCAAACTCAACTTGGTTTTCAGGGAGTTGCCTGTGCAAAACTGGCTTCAGTTACTTAAAAGAGCAAAATAATGCACAATTTCATGGCAGATCTTGCATTGGAAAAACAGGCACTGGTAAGGAAAAAAGAGCTAAGTTAAGCCTTATTGCAGGTTGTACCTGGTAAGTAATTTTAAAGATGTGCACACCCCCCTAAGGGGAAGCTCCTTCAATTTCAACTTCTCAGATCCCAAAACATTTAACTTAAAGATTAAAAATTAACTGAAGAGAGTATGCTTTCTCTTTGTATTTGCTTATATACTAACATTTTATTTACAGAAATAAACACTTTTTGTGAGACCCAGTTTAAGATCTGTGTGCCATTCACTGTACACTACTTGGTTTGGGATTTCACCTTGAGAAGCTTTCAGAGAATGAAAACTAAAACAATTTGCAGAACAAGAAGGTATGCTCCAATATAAAAAACATTAGGACAATCTAGACGAGAACAGGCCATTCAGCCCAACAAGCCTCAATGTCCCTAAAGTCTTACTGTCCACCACACTACTTGGTAGCTTATTCCAAGTGTCTGTGGTTCTCTGTGTAAAGAAAAACTTCCTAATGTTTGAGCAAAATTTACCCTTAACAATTTTCCAACTATGTCCCCATGTTCTTGCTGAACTCATTTTAAAATAACAGTCTCGGTCCACTGGACTAATTCCCTTCATAATTTTAAACACTTCTATCATGTCACCTCTTAATCTTCTTTTGCTTAAACTGAAAAGGCTTGGCTCTTTTAATCTTTCCTCATTATTCATCCCCTGTAGCCCTGGAATCTGCCTAGTAGCTCCTCTCTGGACCTTCTCTAGTGCTGCTACAGTGCATCCGGAAAGTATTCACAGCGCATCACTTTTTCCACATTTTGTTATCTTACAGCCTTATTCCAAAATGGATTAAATTAATTTTTTTCCTCAGAATTCTACACACAACACCCCATAATGACAATGTGAAAAAAGATTACTTGAGGTTTTTGCAAATTTATTAAAAATAAAAAAAACTGAGAAATCACATGTACATAAGTATTCACGGCCTTGTCGATGCACCTTTGGCAGCAATTACAGCCTCAAGTCTTTTTGAATATGATGCCACAAGCTTGGCACACCTATCCTTGGCCAGTTTCGCCCATTCCTCTTTGCAGCACCTCTCAAGCTCCATCAGGTTGGATGGGAAGCGTCGGTGCACAGCCATTTTAAGATCTCTCCAGAGATGTTCAATCGGATTCAAGTCTGGGCTCTGGCTGGGCCACTCAAGGACATTCACAGAGTTGTCCTGAAGCCACTCCTTTGATATCTTGGCTGTGTGCTTAGGGTCGTTGTCCTGCTGAAAGATGAACCGTCGCCCCAGTCTGAGGTCAAGAGCGCTCTGGAGCAGGTTTTCATCCAAGATGTCTCTGTACATTGCTGCAGTCATCTTTCCCTTTATCCTGACTAGTCTCCCAGTCCCTGCCGCTGAAAAACATTCCCATAGCATGATGCTGCCACCGCCATTTTTCACTGTAGGGATGGTATTGGCCTGGTGATGAGCGGTGCCTGGTTTCCGTGACGCCTGGCATTCACACCAAAGAGTTCAATCTTTGTCTCATCAGACCAGAGAATTTTCTTTCTCATGGTCTGAGAGTCCTTCAGGTGCCTTTTGGCAAACTCCAGGCGGGCTGCCATGTGCCTTTTACTAAGGAGTGGCTTCTGTCTGGCCTCTCTACCATACCAGCCTGATTGGTGGATTGCTACAGAGATGGTTGTCCTTCTGGAAGGTTCTCCTCTCTTCACAGAGGACCTCTGGAGCTCTGACAGAGTGACCATCGGGTTCTTGGTCACCTCCCTGACTAAGGCCCCTTTTCCCCCGATCGCTCAGTTTAGATGGCCGGCCAACTCTAGGAAGAGTCCTGGTGGTTTCCGAACTTCCTCCATTTACGGACGATGGAGGCCACTGTGCTCATTGGGACTTTCAAAGCAGCAGAAATTTTTCTGTAACCTTCCCAGATTTGTGCCTCGAGACAATCTTGTCTCGGAGGTCTACAGACAATTCTTTTGACTTTATGCTTGGTTTGTGCTCTGACATGAACTGTCAACTGTGGGACCTTATATAGACAGGTGTGTGCCTTTCCAAATCATGTCCAATCAACTGAATTTACCACAGGTGGACTCCAATTAACCTGCAGAAACATCTCAAGGATGATCAGGGGAAACAGGATGCACCTGAGCTCAATTTTGAGCTTCATAGCAAAGGCTGTGAATACTTATGTACATGTGCTTTCTCAGTTTTTTTATTTTTAATAAATTTGCAAAAATCTCAAGTAAACTTTTTTCACGTTGTCATTATGGGGTGTTGTGTGCAGAATTCTGAGGAAAAAAATGAATTTAACCCATTCTGGAATAAGGAAGTAACATAACAAAACGTGGAAAAAGTGATGTGCTGTGAATACTTTCCGGATGCACTGTATGTCTTTTTTGTAGCCCGGAGACCAAAACTGCACACAGTACTCCAGATGAGGCCTCACCAGTGCATTATAAAGATTGACCACCTTGGACCTGTACTCCACACATCGTGCTATATAACCTAATATTTTGTTTGCATTCTTAATGGCTTTTGAACACTAGGGCTGCAACTAATGATTATTTTGGTAGTCAACTAATCATTCAATTTATTATTTCATGCCTCACTATTTTGATGCCTGTGACCTGTGGGTTGCATATCCTGTTCTGGGCTCCAGTGCATATCTTACCTCATCTGCTCACGTCTGTCCACCTGTGAATGTCACCCTGATGTCTCTGCATTAACACGATTAAAGTTAATAATAATCAAATTAAAATAACAACCAGTGAAACATATGAATTTGAAAATAATCAGATGTTTTATATTAGTCCACATAGTCTTTAAACAAAAAAAGTGCATTTAACTTAACCAAAAATGGCCACTGGTGTGTCTTAAAGTCCGAAAGTATAAATAAACCTTCAATTCAAATCACGCAGGTTTAACTTAAATATTGGGTTTGTGATCTGGTGGTCAGTGACACGAACACAGAATTCAATGGATGTTCTTCTGAGCGGGCTTTCTTTATTGCAAGCGTGTTTTCTCTGTCTGACGTACTAAACCCCCAGTTCCTATCCTTCCTTTTTCTTTCTCCACATAACCAATTTAACTTAAATATTGGATTCGTGATCTGGTGGTCAGTGGCATGAACACAGAATTCAATAGATGTTCTTCTGAGCGGGCTTTCTTTATTGCATGTGTGCCATCTCTGTCTGACGTACCAAACCCCCAGTTCCTATCCTTCCTTTTTCTTTCTCCACATAACCAATCACCACACGATAAACGTCTTTGTGAAATTAAAACTAGTTATAAACTTAGACCACAGAGTGTTCAGAACTTTAAAAAAATCTTCGTTATAAATGTTTAATTATGCCATCCATTCAGGGTTGCACAAATCCCAGCAAGCATCGTGTGCGAAGCAGGAGCAAATCCTGAACAGGGCGCCAGCACCAAAGTATCTCCAGACAACAGACATGGCTCCTTTTTTCGGCAAGAGTTCTTCTGTGTCATCATGTTCAACTTTATTGTGTGCTACAGCTTCAGTTTCAGAATGTTCTCTGTCCATTTTCACCGTGCAATACCTCCACTAACGCATGTACTCCGTTGCATGTGTGTTTAGCGGTGCAGCAGTGAAAAGGTCCCCCCCTTAAACAGTTTCCCCACTGCGCCACATTCTGAACGTTGTTTAGGCTATTTAAACCAGTGTTGCGGTATGAGAAGAATCCATATAACAACAAAAATAAAAAACGGTTTTTGGTATGAACCGGTATACCGCCCAGCACTAATATTATATTTATATATATATATATATATATATTATATATAAAAAACTAAAACTGACCCCTGTGGAGCACCACTCTTAATTAATATCAGCTAATTCTGATAAGGTTCCTTGCACCATTACCCTCTACTTCCTGTGTCTCAACCAAATCAGCTCCTATATAAAAACATCACCCACACACATTTGATGCCCAACCTCTCATGTGGCACCTTATTAAATGCTTTATGAAAGTCAAGCTAAATAACATCATATGCTCCACTTTGATCATATCCTTTTGTTGCTTGCTCAAAGAATTTCAGCTTGTTAGTAAAACATGACCTCCCTCTTCTGAACCCATGCTTACGGTTCAGAAAAACTCCTATACTTGCCATGAGCAGCTCAGTCTTATCCTTAATAATCCCTTCCATTAATTTTCCTGATGCACGTTAAGCTTACTGGCCTATAGTTGTATTACTTGTATAGCTCATTTTCATTCAATCTAGTTCAAAGTGCTTTACAACTCTCATCTACGCAACTCCACCTCCTTAATGGATTTTACATTGAATAATCACTTGATTGAAATGTAAAAACAACTCGCAGTGGGGAAAAAAACCACTCTAAAATTATTCTTTGTTGCTGGTATTAACACAAGTAAACACAAAGGTATATTCACTTTAACTAGACTTTTGCTAAAAAAAATTTAAAAACATTGTAATGTGTGTATCAAGAACTTTCAGTCCTCAATTCTTATACTCAGTAAGTTATCTGACTGGACTGGCAGCCGTTTCCCGAGAGTTGGTACTGTTGACTGAACTGCTACTCATGGTGAGAACTGAACAAACTGCGTGATAAATGCAGCTACTCATGGACAGTAGAAGTAATAGAGGGAAAGGTTATTTAATGTACTTAGAGAGAAGTACTAAATTAAATTTTAGTTCTTTTTGATAACATGTAAAGAACAAACTGAACCTTTAAGTCAAACAAACACTGAGTTCTTTTTAATAAGCTTGACCAAATTGCCCTTGGGTCAAGCCTGATCTGATTATACAGAGAAAGTTTACTCAAGCATTTTTGTTTTTTTTAATTTGTTGTTTTTGATACCCAAACTCTTTTAGAAACTGTTTATTAAAACATACATCTAGCTGAAATAGAACTGTATTGTTTCCAAAATATTAATTTAGTGGATTCAGTCCTGTACTCCATTTTATTTTCATTGTACTGCTTTAGGCTAGCTTTGGTAAATTATAATAGTGATAGTCATTTCAGGAAAAACGTTTTTGTTTAGTCAGGTGCAAACTTTTGCTGCACACCCTGACAGGTAGCAAATTAAGAACACAAGAAGAAGTTGACACAGCAAAACAGAATGCAAACACAGAGAGCTGGTTGACTACTAGATGATGATAATCAAGTGAACTGCATTAGATGTGTTGTCACCATGTATAAACATACAACAAAATTCAAATTGTACAAGTGAAAATCTGAAAAGATCCAAACTGCCATCGTCTATCAGCATATAAAAAGCACTATAATAAATTTGGTGAAAACTTATGTAATTTTGACTTTGACCAGTTCTACAATGTAAATCTACAAAATTAACTTTGGGGAAAAAAAACCACTATAATTTTGTTATTTTAGAACTTTGATTAAGCATACAAGAAGTGTCATCTTGGGAATTGGTGCACACTGCCATGACGGGCATGTGATTAACCAGTACTTCATTTCCAACACACATGAACTGAATTACTTGAACAACTAACCATCCTGTAACACTGTAATTTGTAAATTGGTCAAAAGTACAGACAAAATCTTGAAATGAGAGCCAATCTTTTCTTGGATGCATGCACACTGAACATTTAGTATTCGTGAGAGACACACACATTCAAATCTGCCAGTTCCACGTATGCTTTTTCTTAAAAACATCCTTGTGGTCTCTGCTTACCAAACAACTTCAGATGGGGTTCTTCTCCTAAAAAATGAAACCAACAATGCAGAAATATGGAGGAAATGACAAACGAATAGTGAAGGAGAAAATAATACAAATTCATACTGATTTATTGATAACTTTCATATAATACCTTAAGTCTTGTGTAGAAAACCTAAATATTTAATTCTTCAGACCATGTAGCAACTTTCCCACCTTTAGCAGCAAGACTGCAAATAGATATTGTCTGTAGTTAATAAATGCTTTCTCACCACACTGTGATGGAAGTCTGGCCCACTCCTCACTGTACAACTGCTTCAAATCAATGGCATTCCTGTACTTTAAAGGATCAGGTGTTCATTTCAGCTACTAACACAACAATCTAATTTTGTTCAACTTTTACGTAGTCCATTAAAAAAAAAAACAATCTAACATAAGGTTACAGCATACTCCTCCTGAAGTATTCTTTGTTAGATTGAAGAATGTGGGATTCCAACAATTCTACAAATTAGATGAACTTGACAGTCAACTATGGTAACAAAAATAGGGTGGGGGTGCGCAGCAGTTAGAAAAACAGACCGACTTAATGAACCCTATTACATTCATTTATTTAATTTTCGCGTACAGTTTACATTATTATTGTTTAAACATGAGCTATATGCACTTACAAAGTTCATCTTAAGCAGTGTTGATTTTCTAATGTAATCGTTTAACAAATTTCAAAACCATGGAAAAAGAGGTTCAAACACTACCAAAACTGATATACATCAAAGGCTAATAAAGGTTAAAAGAGGAGACGGAGATTTCACTCGTTTATAATTAATCTAAAATATTATTTTAGTCCAATAAATTTGTTGTTAATCAAAGGTAAGTGCCTATCCTTAAATGAAACTTGCCTTATTGTAGCTTGTTTTGCTGTCAGTATGTAGTAACAAATAACAAGGAGTGCTGGCAATTATTTACTTATTCATTTTTATAAAATGGCAAAAAGGCCCCCTCTTTTAAAAAAAAAAAAAAAAAAAAAAAAAGAGGTGCATCTCCTCTGAAATTATTTATATTTTGCTTCAATTGATTTACTTCATTCTAACACACACAAGTACTAATGACCACAGAAATTGTGACTATGTAATTTGAAATAATTAAGAAGCAAAACCTAAACAATAAAGATGATTAAGAAGAAAAATGCAAAACACTATGATGATTATCTACAGAAACTAATTCATTAATCATTAGTTTATTTTTTTTACATTTTAGAAAGTAGAATGCAAACTGCAATGCCTCCAGACATAAAAATAAACTGAAAACTGTTTATAAAAGGGAAAAAAAAATCCCCTAGGAAAACTGATGATCAGGGTTCAAAAACCGTTCTACAGTGACATTTTGGATTTGTTGTTGTTGTGCAACTAAAATTAGAAAGTTAACTCTTTGTCAAGCTTCTTAAAGGAATATTGATATTGTATGTATTTAACAAACCTGATTTTACTGCACTTTTTGAAGCATTTGAAAAGTAAAAATAACACACACAAAATATTGTGTTAACACTCAATGTCAACAGTCCTCAAAATGTGGTTCTTTTCAGAAAAGTGGCAAACTAGTTTGGTTTGTTCTGAATGTTAGTAAATACGACCCCTTGGTGAGCCCAAAAAATACATACTAAATTGGCAGAGTTCTGGTCTCCTCCTTCACCAATGGTATTCTACCCAGGTGGTTACTAGACTCCATTTATCCATTTTCCAAACTACTTATCCTGTGCATGATGGCAGGGAAACTGGTGCCTATCCAAGTGGCTCCAAGTAGTAAAAGGATTACATTTTGTGTTACCTAGAAACAATAACTTTCATAAAAACAATGATCACCTTTGTCTTTCACTCAAAGGGTTATAGATTAATATAAACATTTTATTTGTTCACGTTAAGGCCACGTCACATTACATGACTTATCTTGCAATTATAATTTGCAGACTTCATTTAATAAACTTCAGAGCACTTCCATAACCCCAGCTGCACAGTCCGACACATGCAGTGACTCAATCTAATCTGACTGGGACTCTCCCAATTTTATCTTATGTTGTAGGGGCAGGCTCTATCATTTACATTTACATCATTTAGCAGACGCTCTTATCCAGAGCGACTTACAACAGTGTTTGTTAGTTTTTTTCACATACCCCTTGGGGTCAGAGCGCAGGGTCAGCCATTGTACAGCGCCCCCTGGAGCAATTACAGGTTAAGGGCCTTGCTCAAGGGCCCAGCAGAGTAGGATCTCTTATGGCAGTGACGGTGATTTGAACCGGCAACCTTCCGGGATACCAGCGCAGATCCTTAGCCTCAGAGCCACCACTCCGCCATCTATGTATGCAAGAGCAGAAAAACACTCCGCGCTTACCCTAAAGTACAATGCAACTGTGAAGAGTAAGGAATACAAGTGTTTTGGACTTGATAAACAGAAGAGAGACTCATCTGTCTGATGTTGTATATTTTATATTTGTGAATTTCCCCTTGGGATTAATAAAGTATCTATCTATCTACATACCAGGACGTGGTGCCACCTTTGTCAGGGAACATATTATTGTCTATCAAGAAAAAGGAGCAAACTCACAATACTCTGGAAATGTTATACTGTACTGTATTACAGTTGTCTATTCGACATACCTTGCAATTTCTAATCACTTAATATGACATCATCTGGCGAAAAGATCAGCGACTGCAGTTGTTAAGTCTGACTAGAAGTTGTTGTGTACTATGACAAGAGATTTTACTAAACACTCTTCCATATAGCCACTAATTAACTTTCTGCCATTGTTTCAGATCAGTGGGATCCATGAAGTAAATGGTATGTCCATAATATATTTTCTGAAGCCATATAATTTAATTCAGATTCTTGAGAAATTACAACTATATTGTAGTACTAGGGTGTTGTACTGTGTTAGCCATTATGAATGCAGTGAAAAGTCAAGCAAAATGACACCTTTTATTGGCTAACTAAAAAGATTACAATATTACCTGAAGAAGGGGCCCGAGTTCCGCGCGAAAGCTTGCATATGGTAATCTTTTTAGTTAGCCAATAAAAGGTGTCATTTTGCTTAACTTTTCACTACAACTATATTGTAGAATGTTAACATGTACTCACTGAAGATGGTGTGTGCCAGTTAAGAGACATTGATTATGTACTTATTAAATAAACAAAATCATTGTTGTCTTCAGTTATTCTCCTGCTAAGATGAACAACAGAAGTAGAGCTGCCACAAATGATCATTTTATAAACAATCTATCAACTTTTTTGTTGATTAATTGAACATCTAATTTTGGCCCAAATAATTCAGGCAGGCATATGAATGTGTGCTCTATTTAAACAGTGAAAATTTTATACACAGAATTTGAAAAGATTACGAAATAAACATAAAGAAACATTTGCAACAAGACGACAAACAAACACTGTCGACAATTAAATATTTATATCAAAAAGGCATAAAAATAAAAAATATTTTTGGATTTATAATGTACTGGTTAACATAACTTGAAAAGCAGTCCAACTTGAAACGAAATAATCAGGCTTTTGGATTCATTTCAATCTCAGTGTTATAACGTGTCCAACCTAAGACTCATTTTGCACAAGTGTTTTAAAAAATTAATCTTAAAACTGAGGCAGATGTTGTTCATAGACTATGAACATACCAAGTGAAATAATACTGCAGGGGACAGGCAACACATATCATTAAGAGACGATGGAGGGTAAAAACCAATATCTATGCTTTTGTTATAAAGCATTAAATGATTATAAGTTAAACTTTTCATAAACAGCTCATTTTTGCAGTGCTGAATTGATAAAGCTTTATGCTTTGTTCTGAGGGGGCAATGACTGTACATCAACCATTTGTTTTTTTATTCCCATTGTTGGTATTGCCATCATCACATTTAAACATTTATTTAGTACTTATAAATGTGGTGATAGCAAGAATGACAATACACTTGCGCTTGTTCATTTTACATTCTTGTTGTTCATCTATAATTTCAAAAGCAACCTAGATGTCTTTATCAGTAGGTTACCCTCTAAATTAAGTGTGTATTAATAATCATCAAAAATCATGTGCAAAGAATCTGGTGCAACATACAAATGAGTTCACTCAATACAGTTATTCCACTTAAAAATGACTCATTTCAGACAAGGAGGAAGGGGAGATTTTACATCAAAGAACACTTCAGTGTAACTCAAACATTGCTCTTCCACGGCTCTTCTTTTTGGCAAGACAAGGGCAGCTGGACAGTTATCAACCTGTCCGCACACTCTTAACAGAGAATGTGGGGAAAAGCCTAGAACCATAGTCAAGGCATGCATATCTTTTAAACATTAAAACCAGGATTTTGCTGAGTTGCCAGGTTTGTGTATATGACATCCTAAACTGCACTAGAAATTGCATTTTTCAAAAAAGTCATCTTGCCAGCAACAGCTACCCTGAATGTGGACATCTGTGTGTTGCTATGCCACAAACTGTCAGTTAGGATCAACATATAATAAATACATCTCCCTAGTCAGCCTGACCATTTATTGAATGGGATTTACTTACAATTTAATGACTGTAGAAAACACCTAAAAATAACTTTATATAGCTTACCCAAGTTTATTTATATGGATGTTATTGCTGCTCAGTTTTGACAACAGTTGTAATTTTGTTTTGGATACAAAAGGTGACATTTTAAGAGTTACTTCAATCACAAAAAATATCTAGCAAAAGATGAAAATGCAACTCTGCTCCGAAAACTATCTGTTTCTTGCACGACGAGCAGGCATTTTTTCAGATCTTTGGGTGAAATACTAAAACATGGAAGATAATTTTGTCCAATACTTGGAGGAACCTTCTACCACTGAATGTGGCACAACTGCCACCATGATTAAGCATACTCAAAAATAGTACACCAGAGTTGTAGCTTGATGGCTTAGCAATGTGGGAGAGGAGCAGAAAATACAATTCAACTAAAATTTTTAGTTATCTTCAAATTAGGATTGTACTTCTTATATATCTGTGTTATGTGTGTGCATATTTATTCTTTACAAATTATTTTTCTATATTATTTATTTAGTTATCAATAACTATTTCTTAATTGCTGTTTTGTTTTTTCTCTTCTGACCTTTCTTTTAAACTGTGCAAAGCACTTTAAGCAAACATTCTTCAAATGAAAATGTGCTACAGAAATAAATGTTGATGATGATGAGGACATGGATTTATTGCTTGCCAGCCCTAAACAGAAGTTTAGCTTTGTAAGAGATCTCAAAAAGAAGAAAGCTGCAGTATACACAGAGGAACCATGAGTGAAAACATCAGTTATACAGTGGGGCAAAAAAAGTATTTAGTCAGCCACCAATTGTGCACGTTCTCCCACTTAAAAAGATGAGAGGCCTGTAATTTTTCATCATAGGTATACCTCAACTATGAGAGACAAAATGAGAAAAAAAATCCAGAAAATCACATTGTCTGATTTTAAAGAATTTATTTGCAAATTATGGTGGAAAATAAGTATTTGGTCACCTACAAACAAGCAAGATTTCTGGCTCTCACAAGACGAGTAACTTCTTCTCGTAAGGGACTCCTCTGTCCTCCACTCGTTACCTGTATTAATGGCACTGTTTGAACTTCATTATCAATATAAAAGACACCGGTCCACAACCTCAAACAGTCACACTCCAAACTCCACTATGGCCAAGACCAAAGAGCTGTCAAAAGACACCAGAAACAAAATTGTAGACCTGCACCAGGCCCTGGAAGACTGAATCTGCAATAGGTAAGCAGCTTGGTGTGAAGAAATCAACTTTGGGAGCAATTATTAGAATAAGGAAGACATACAAGACCACTGATAATCTCCCTCGATCTGAGGACTCCACGCAAGATCTCACCCCGTGGGGTCAAATGATCACAAGAATGGTGAGCAAAAATCCCCGAACCAGCATGGGGGGGTATGGGGCTAGTGAATGACCTGCAGAGAGCTGGGACCAAGTAACAAAGGCTACCATCAGTAACACACTACG
Source organism: Erpetoichthys calabaricus (assembly GCF_900747795.2). NCBI lineage: Eukaryota > Metazoa > Chordata > Cladistia > Polypteriformes > Polypteridae > Erpetoichthys > Erpetoichthys calabaricus. Next base: position 29,966,610 of record NC_041402.2, read on the forward strand.
CTGCCAGGGACTCAAATCCTGCAGTGCCAGACGTGTCCCCCTGCTTAAGCCAGTACAATGTGCAGGCCCGTCTGAAGTTTTGCTAGAGAGCATTTGGATGATCCAGAAGAGGATTGGGAGAATGTCATATGGTCAGATGAAAACAAACTCTACTCGTCGTGTTTGGAGGAGAAAGAATGCTTGAGTTGCATCCAAAGAACACCATAGGGGTGGAAACATCATGCTTTGGGGCTGTTTTCTGCAAAGGGACCCAGGACGACTGATCCGTGTAAAGGAAAGAATGAATTGGGGCCATGTATCGTCAGATTTTGAGTGAAAACCTCCTTCCATCAGCAAGGGCATTGAAGACGAAACGTGGCTGGGTCTTTCAGCATGACAATGATCCCAAACACACCGCCCGGGTAACAAAGGAGTGGCTTCGTAAGAAGCATTTCAAGGTCCTGGAGTGGCCTAGCCAGTCCTCCAGATCTCAACCCCATAGAAAATCTTTGGAGGGAGTTGAAAGTCCGTGTTGCCCAGCGACAGCCTCAAAACATCACTGCTCTAGAGGAGATCTGCATGGAGTTATGGGCCAAAATACCAGCAACAGTGTGTGAAAACCTTGTGAAGACTTACAGAAAACGTTTTGACCTCTGTCATTGCCAACAAAGGGTATACAGTAAACCCTCCTCCATCGCGGGGGTTGCGTTCCCGAGCCCACCCGCGAAATAAGAAAATCCGCGAGAGTAGAAAACCATATGTTTTATATGGTTATTTTTTATATTGTCAATGCTTGGGTCACAGATTTGCGCAGAAACACAGGAGGTTGTAGAGAGACAGGAACGTTATTCAAACACTGCAAACAAACATTTGTCTCTTTTTCAAAAGCTTAAACTGTGCTCCATGGACAAGACAGAGATGACAGTTCAGTCTCACAATTAAAAGAATGCAAACATATCTTCCTCTTCAAAAGGAGCAAATAAATCAATAGGGCTGTTTGCTTTTAAGTATGCGAAGCACCGCGGCACAAAGCTGTTGAAGGCGGCAGCTCACACCCCCTCTGTCAGGAGCAGAGAGAGAGAGAGGGACAGATAAAAAAATCAATACGTGCCCTTTGAGCTTTTAAGTATGCGAAGCACCATGCAGCATACTTAAAAGCTGCACACAGAAGGTAGCAAAGTTAAGATAATCTTTCAGCATTTTTAGACGAGCGTCCGTATCGTCTAGGTGTGCGAACAGCCCCCCTTGCTCAGCACCCCCTACGTCAGGATCACAGATAGTCAGCGCAAGAGAGAGAGAAAGAAAAGTAAGTTGGGTAGCTTCTCAGCCATCTGCCAATAGCGTCCTTGTATGAAATCAACTGGGCAAACCAACTGAGGAAGCATGTACCAGAAATTTAAAAGACCCATTGTCCTCAAAAACCCGCGAACCAGCGAAAAATCCGCGATATATATTTAAATATGCTTACATATAAAATCCAGCGATGGAGTGAAGCCGCGAAGGGCGAAGCGCGATATAGCGAGGGATTACTGTATAACAAAGTATTGAGATGAACGTTTGTTATTGACCAAATACTTTTTTTCCACCATAATTTGCAAATAAATTCTTCAAAAATCAGACAATGTGATTTTCTGGATTTTTTTTCTCATTTTGTCTCTCATAGTTGAGGTATACCTATGATGAAAATTACAGGCCTCTCTCATCTTTTTAAGTGGGAGAACTTGCACAATTGGTGGCTGACTAAAAACTTTTTTGCCCCACTGTAATTTTGTCAAGGCTAAACACATAAAAAAATTGTACAGTGGAACCTCGGTTTGCAAGCATAATTCGTTCCAGAAACGTGCTCGCAGTCCAAAGCACTTGTATATCAAAGCGAATTTCCCCATAAGAAATAATGGAAACTCAGATTATTCGTTCACAACCCAAAACTATTCATATAAGAATGGTTAATACAAAATATAAAGTAAAAATACATAAAACAAAAACTAACCTGCACTTTACCTTTGAAAAGAATCACGGCTGGTGTGAGTGAGTTTCTAAACTCTTGTGGTATTCCACCCAACGGGACGACATGCAGAACAGAGTCCCAAAGCAATCGCAGTCTCCCAGCGCTGTAGCAGTTCGCCGTAAAAGCGAATCCGAAAAGATCACGACATGCTATAAGCCGCCTGCCGTCAATGGGTGATACAAGGAACAAGGAACATTATAAATGCGCAGGGCACAGTACTACTTGGCCACGACCCTGCCCGACTGCTGTGTCTGTGTATAGGAGAGTGGCAGATTCCCGCTAAAATAAATAACCACGCTGTTGCTGTTTCAATCTGAATACAGCTGGTGTTGCTAAAGTACTGAGACTTTTTGGAGTGCAAGACAGGGACTTGCACATCACAGCGCGTGCACACACACACACACGCAGTCACAATGCTGTAGTAAACAGTATACGCGTGTACGGATGTTGACTATATGAGTGAGGCACGCCAACTAAGACGGAGAATAGGAGATGATTGCCCACAAACCCGCAGCGAGAGAGAGAGAAGAACCATCAGCTCAGTTGACACTCAGCAGACAAAGCGTATACGTACTACTTGTATTGCAAGACCTCGCTTGTTTATCATGTCAAAATTTATTAAAAATTTTAGCACGTCTTGCGAAACACTCGTAAACCGAGGTTCCACTGTATTTTGCATATATTGTTATACCGGTCATTAAAACATTTTACAAAAGAAAGGCAAAGGTGTATAGCTTGTTTTAGCTCTATACTTTAAATAATATTTTAAAAAAATTATATTTAATATTATATTAAGAATTAATATTTATTAGTAACATTAAAATTCATTACTTTTTTTTTTGTTTACACTATTGTACATGGTACGCCTGTGGTCAACTCTTGCACTTTGCATTAAATGGAAAACAAATTAATAGTAGTAGTAAGAAAATACACAAACTGCTGGTTACAAACCTTATTTTTCCTTTACCGACACCTTTAATTTAGATCCCACCTGCAGGAAGCAGGAAAAATCCAGCTACTCTCTGAAGAAAAATAAATACCTTTCATTAATGTCAAAGTTATTTGATTATGGGGCGAACTTGGAAGGGGGGACCCCACCATATGTGCATGAGGCAGCCCTCACTGATGACATAATAATGCATTAATGACAGAAAACTGCAGAGACATGTAGTTAATGGGGGGCTAAAACCATTACCTACAGCTTAAAACAAGTTAGCAAATGTTGAATTTGGGACATCTCGCTGGGTTTTGAAGCCAGAAGAGTGTCCACTAGTACAACTAACATGAATGAAGCAAAGGTATAGATCACAATCAAATTTACTGGCCAAGTATGTATATAAGGAATTTGACTCCTTGTTTATTACTCACCAACTATAGTTATATGAACTTCCATTTAGTGTTATTAACCAGTCAATATATACTAGGTATTGTGAATATAAATCTTTAAGAATTAAATATTATAAACCTGACTGAATGACTTGGAAGTGTGCTACAAATTTAACTTTAAATGTTTTTGCAAATAAGCTGTAAATGAAGGTATTCCAAGTAATCTGGGTATTTAACAAATTATTTGGCACCGATATAATAATGTCTAAAGTTTGATTTTGTTACAAGACTCCTTTATTATCATTGCATAACACACAAAATGAAATCCCAATTATTAGTGGTTTTGAACATACTTCTGACCATTATATGAAAAGAAAATATTAGTGAATAAATTTGGTACATGCAGGTATCATTCTATATTGATACCCACGTCAGGCTAAAATATCCCTCCAGCCCTATAAAATTCCATCCTTTGTTGTTCACAAAATTCTCCCTCTACCAAAAAAGGGGGCATTGATGCCTTTGAATGAAAATGTCTATTTGATTTACTTTAAAATATAAAAGTAAACCCATTGTTCTTTAAAGAAGAAAGCCTTCAATTAATTTCAGATTTTTATCTTGTTACGGATTGAGAGTTTACAAATAAAAACAAATGATTTGTGCATGCATTGAGGGTGCAGTTAAGTGCCCACTGAGCTACAAGTTACAATGTGAATTTCAGATGACCAAGAGACATCACTAAACCTCCAATTACTTATAATGGATGCCTTCATGTTTTGAAACAAAAAGATATTCCTTATAATAGATCAGAGATTTGCTATTGCTTATGTCTGTAGAGCACATAGATTTTTTGGAAGGGAAAGATAGACCTTATTTTTAGAGAACTTTGTGGAATCCAGAATAATTCGTTATTTCATTAAAGACGGCACTTAAAATAAAGTCAAATGTTAAATGGAGAAAGAAGTTACACATACCTAGTGACGTTTTGAAATTTAAAAAATCTTTCCTGCTTTTAATGTTTTTGACAAGTTAATGTTTCCTACAAATACTGGCACAAACATAAATCTCAGAACTGGAAATTTCACAAAGTGACTTCTTGATAAAGCTGAAGTGTGTTTTCACAAAACTAGCTTTGAAGAGTTTTTTGTACTGAAAGAATCCTGAAAAATATTGGTACCTATTAATTCATGTGGCAATGATAATGAATTTTTGATTTGTTAGTATTAATTAAAGCAGAATTTATTTCTCACTTAGAAAACAGAAAATATCTGGGAATAAATGTGGTCTGCGTGCATGGGAAAATAAATCAAAGCTAAACACTCCTCCTACAACCCAAGGTAAATACATGAAGTTGTTACTCGCCAACATTCAAGTTAATTGGGGGAAATCTCTTTTCTATATACTGATCTCTAACTTGGTTATGGTTAGGGCTGCAGAATTAATTGTATATTAGTTGTGATTACAATTATGTCTGCCTCAATATATTAATCGTGGAAAGTGACAATTACTGCTTTTCATTTACTATTCTCATTCTTTCAGAGACTGAACTTTCCCATTTGCAAACTGCTCTAAACAGAAATTGAGTGTTGTAATCAAGCACAGATAAATTCACTAAGCGTGAGTGCACTGGCAAATCAGAGGCACTGACATCATATGAATAATTATAAGGAGACCATGCTGAATGTACTTTTAGGAGTTTGATCAAAAATATCTTTGAAAATATTTTGAATTTATTTATTTTCAATTTGTAGAAACTTCCAGAAAAATTGAGAAATACAATTAACATTGAACCTAGACCACCTGACAGGTTTTAGACTTTTATGTGTGCCAAAATGAAGACAATTTATAAATATGTCAAGTGCAGACTGGTAAACTGGCAAACCACTGCACACAAATAACTTTAACAGCCATTTAAAATTCAAGCACTTACTATAAAAAGTGCAGGAAAACCAAGCAAGCGACATCAAGTTCCAGTAAAATTAGGTCAGCAACACTGATAACCTTTAAAATTACCCATTTTGCAACATTGCAGGTCCACATTCAGCAAGCTATGAAAAGCATTTCAGGTAACAGTAGTCATTATGTTTCATTTATCAAAAGACAAGGCTCTAATTAAAACAAACATTTTTAAAAAAATTATCAACTCTCAGGTTAAGAGAAGTCAATTACTCCTGTAGTCATTCTTGGGAAATTACCTTGTCTTTAGTTTATTCCAAAAGTTGGACAAAAATTAAAACAGATCTGAAACAAGTGTTGCTTTATTCGAGCACAGCCAATATGTGGCTGACTAGAACTACGGGAGCATGCCTGAATGTAACGATTCATCATATTGTTGAGGAATACACCCTGAAAAGCAAATGCTTACAATGCTGCTTCTTTAAATGAGTGTCCCTTTTGTTATAATACTTTCCAAAAGAGCGGGGGTGTCATTGCCCAAGGACTGAGTCTGGTAACAGCATGTAATAATGTGTTACTATCCAAGTACCTCCTAAGCTTAGGTTCAAAACCTAAGATATGGAAGAAGATGATTCACTGTGGCAACCCCTAACTGGAGAAGCCGAAAGAAGAAGACGACGACTGTCATAGCTATTTAAGATGTTATCTCCTTTTATTCTACATACACATTAAATATTTGCATTCTTAATACGGCAGAAGGCCAGTTAGACATTTTGAAGTTTAACAATTTCCCACATTTAACATTTTTGAATGGTAAGTGGTGGTGATGTCTAGTTTTTCAGAAGTAACATTTATTTTGAAAGAAAAATGGAGAAACGTTTATTATACTTAAATTTTAATTTTATGTAAATTTGAATATCAGCAATTTACTGTATTTAGTATATTAAAAAACAGTGCCACAAATTGTACTATAGCTTTATTGGAAAAAAAAAAAATCAAACCCTTTATTTTCAAATTTTTAATTAATCCAACTATTAATTCCATGTTAACCATTTTTAAGTAGTTCCCTGCAAAATGGAGGTTTGTACACATAATACAGTATATACAGTTGGCAAGATAGGGTGCATATCTCAATGTACATAATGTTAATTGAAATTGATAATTACAAGTACAATATTAAAGGCAGTAATCATCAGCTGTTAAATTTTATCATAACTCTGCACCCCTTGATATAGTTGTACATTTTTCTCCTCTGGGACATCTTTTAGTTAAAGCCATCACCAAAAACGTAACAAACTTGAAACTAAAATCCTAAGTGAGGAATCATTTTCATAATTTAGTTATGCACTTCAAGTGTTGAGGTAATTTATGAGCATCTACGTGCAAACACAACTAACTAATGACACAGCTCTCTTATTTTTTTTTTTGGTATGTTAAAACAAAAAAACAAAACAAAAAAAAAAAAAAACAGGATATTGATCTAAATTACAGAAAAACAGGCTTAAAGCTTTGTTCAAACACAAACAAGAAATTATGTCAGTCACAATTTTCAGCAAAAATGAAAAGTATTTTTCATTCATTTCATTTAATTTCGTAAGTAAATTAAATGATAGCATGCAAGGTAAAGTTAACCCTTTAATCACACACAGCATTAATTCACACTATATATACAAACCACCCAACTGCTTTTATGCAGAAATGGTTATGACTGCACCAGGTTGTTCAACATTATTCTTAAATCAAAAAGCATAAAAACTGATTCTTGTTCCCTATAGTAGTACGAAAGAAACATGGTTCTTCACAGGTTTTATCATATTATTTAATTAAAAATGTTACAGTACAATAGCTGACACACTTTACTCCACCCACCCATTTTAATAATAACAATACATTTTATTTATATAGGGCCTTTCCCATGCTCAAGGCACTTCACAGAGAAACAGCAGGTATATGTAACACTGGATACAAAAGTTTCCTAAATAGAACACTAAAGCAGATATATTTAGGATACACAGAATAAAAGAAAATAAACTAGAGTTTAAAATACTAAATTCAATACCAAAAGATACTATACTATAACAGTACTATAAGATATAACACACACACAAATTATACTGAGAATCTGAGCAGAGAAGAAGACAGGAAGAGGGAGCAGAATGTCAGATCTTACTAAGTCAAATGCCTTCCTGAAGAAATAAGTTTTTTTTAAATAAATCTATCTAACTGAATTGAGTCAACTGATCTAATTAATTTTGGGAGGTCATTCCAAAGTTTGGACTCTATACAGCTAAAGGCCCTGTCATCCACAGAGTGTATTTTTAGTGTGGGGCACAACAAGATTGCCAGAATCAGAGGACCTTAGTGGATGAACAAGAACATAGGAACAGAGAAGGTCACTGATGTAGTCCGGTGCAAGGCCATTTAAAGTTTTGTAGGTTATTAATAGAATTTTATATTCGATTCCTTAAGACACAGGGAGCCAGTGGAGGCGAAGCAGGATGTGTGTGATGTGCTCGCCGTTTCTGGTTCGGGTTAGGAATCTTACAGCAGAGTCTAGAATCAACTGGAGTGGTGATGTAAGATTAGAAGTGGCATCTGCTAGTAGGGAGTTACAATAATCGATGTGAATTGTAATAAAAGCATGGGCAAGTTTCTCAGCATTAGAAATGGGGAGGAATGAGCAAACATGGGATATGTTGCAGAGGTGAAAGTGACAAAATTTCTTAATTTGGTTTATGTGGGCACAATAATAAAGGGAGGAATCAAAAATGACACCAAGATTCCTTGCATAAGAAGGTCTGATGAGATCAGTGTCTAGAGTGACCGAGAAGACTGATTTTCCTAAGTTGTGCTTTAGTGCCAATTTGCAGGAGTTTCAGTTTTATTGCAATTTACTTTTAAAGAATTCTGCTCTATCCAGGTTTTAATTTCACTGAGGCAAGTTGTGAGCTGAGAAAACACTGAAGTTTCACTTTTAACACTGAAACAGAGTTGAGTATCATCTGCATAAAAATGATAAAACCAAGCCCATAGCTACAAATGATATGGCCAAGGGAAAGCATACTGCGGCTAGAGCCCCGAGGAACCCCTGTATGACTGGCACTGAGCTGGATCTGCTATTGCCAAGACTAACAATCTCTTGCCTGTCAGTCAGAAAGGCCAGAGATACCCAGCATGTAGCTTCATCAAATTATACTCTGCACCTGATAAAGAAATTAGATAAACCTAAATATTTTATCCAAGCACTTAACTGTTAGGTTATTTATTTAACTTGTTACTGGAGAAAATGTTGCTCAAACACTTTTTCTATTTCACCAGTACAGTTTAATCACAATAGATCTAACAATACGAATAATGGTTATTTATACTAAACATTATTTAAAAGGTTTGTTTTCCTCTTTATGCTCTCAAAAAGACTAAAGACAAAATTGTGATGAACTCCACACAATCACAACTAAAATTATTTGACCCTCTGTACTTCAGAGTTCAACTATTTAAAACTACAGTATTTTTGATCCATTCTATTCATCTTGACCTCTACCCCAGGACAGACAGAATAATCTAAATCTGGCAACTTCACTCCACACTATACAGAGCAAACCAGTCTGTGGATGATGCAATGAATTCAGATCTGAGCTTTGTTTACCATTGCCTTGATAAATCAGGGGCATAGATACAATAATCCTAGAGCTGCTACATAAGAAACTCAGCCAGTTCAACCTGCCTAGTTGAATCTGCCATTGGATCACAGACATTCTTACAGATAGGAAACAGTATGTGCAGTTGGGCACATCTGACCCATTAACTCTCAGTACTGGTGCACCGTAGGGATGTGTCCTTTTCACTACTCTTTTCACTTTATACAAATGATGGCACCTCTGCCAATTCATCCGTTTCTTTCATTTGCAGATGACATCACACTAATGGGCCTCATTTCAAACAATGATGAATCTATATACAGACAAGAGGTGGAAAATCTGACATTGTGGTGTAGCCATAATAACTTGGACCTTAACATTCAAAAAACACAGGAAATGATCACAGATTTGAGGAAACAAACATTTGCAAACCTACCACTTGCCACAAAAGGCTCAGCCATTGTCATGACAGAATCATTAAAGTTTCCGGTTACTCTGCTGTCACAAAACCTTACGTGGGACAATAACATTACTTGCATTATTAAGAAAGACCCCAACAGAATGCTCTTTTTGCGTTAGTTGCGGAAGTTCAATCTCCCTCAAGAAACATTGGTCCAATTCTTTACAGCCATCATCAAATTCATTCTGACCGCATCTGGTTTGGTGATGCCTCTGTTCAGGCTAAGGACACTGTGCAGCACATCATCAAAGCCTTTGAAAGGATCATAGGCTGCAACTTACCACACACTGAAGTACTATAGCGGTCCAGGGTATGAAAGTGGGCCGCAAATATCATTGCTGATTCAACTCACTCAGGGCATCACCTGTTCCAAAGACTTGCCTCTGGAAAACGTCTTCATGAAGTGAAAGCTAAAACAACATGTCACCTAAACAGTTTTTTCCCCCCCACGTGTAGTATTCTGCATCACAATTTATCATTTTTTGCGGAGGGTTGGGACCCTGCCCGGAATTGGTTCCTGCCTTTCGCCCTGTGTTGGCTGTGGATTGGCTCCAGCAGACCCCCATGACCCTGTGTTCGGATTCAGCCAGTTGGAAAATGGATGGATTTTATCATTTTACATTTTATCTTCTTATATTTATCTTTTGCATTTTGTGTTGTCCTCCTATGTTGCAAAAGTACGATCATGATAAATTCCTAGTATACATTAGTGTACCTGACCAATAAAGTGAATTCTGATTCTGAAGTACAAGGGTCACCCAGAGGAGATATCTTTTTTTGTGTTACTTTTTATTTTTCTTTAGTGGGGACAGTGGTCCTAGTCAGAACAAACTAGAGTTCCAATTGACCCTGTAACTAATACAAAATATTTGGAAAATGGTTTAATGGTGGTAATACTAGTACAAGGCTATCAAGTTTTCACTGCATTGCAGTAGGTCCAAAATTTATAATACAGCACTAAATTCACAAGGCAGATCATATACCAGCAGTCACTGGTGTATTTTAAAAATCAACAATCTGAAAGATCTCTATGCCATGTGCTGCCAGTAATCTTTGCTTACAGCCTAATGTACAGCCATATTTCCAGTTAAATAAATACACGGTAGTTTAAAAGATCATACCAAGTAGTGCAGTGTGTTATTTTCTTCCTCACTAAGTATGTCTATATTGCTTTATAAATTACCTATTGTGATCAAAACGAATCCTGATAATGCATTGACTCCAACCTGGACAGGTGATTTCACATGGTACAGAGATACCACTTGATACAACAGTGTATTACAACGAGAGCCAGAGTGATACTAAGTAAATTCTTAACTGATCATTTAATAAAATCTGCATGTTTTATTCTCAGACTCTTGGAAATGTTGGAGGGACATTACATGACAGCGATTAATTGTTCATTTACAACAAATCTGTACATTTTATTCTCATACTCTTTGGAAGATTGGAGAATCAGAACATGACAATCACATTTCTATACATGTGCACACTAAGAGGCAGCAAGAATACTATAAGTGAAGCACTTAACCATACAGAACCAGGTCTCCTCAGAATGATCTCTAACTAAATGCACTTTAATTCTTTCTTTACTAAATATATCAATGCAACAATTACACATTAAGAATAGGAAGATAAACTGTTTAAATATTTTTCCACAGCGATTGATTATAATGTGCTTTTACGGCAAATTCTCACAGTGCCGTTTGCTTTACATTTATATCTCACCATTTAGACAATAATTCTTTCCAGAAAATGTGTACGTCTCAACTAAACGTGCTCAGGGTCATTCGAACACTTAAGAGTCGATGCTTGAACTTGCAAAATTGTGGTCTGGAGTGAGACGGCTTGCTAAATAAAACTGACAGCTTCCAACAGTTGAAACCCACCAACTATCACAGAAAGTACAAGCTTAAACCGTCAAAGCGACGTGAAACATCAATGTCCAAGAGACACTATATTGAATATATACTGTGCTCGAAATCATGCATTGAAAACATTGCAATTTCAACAAGGCTGTTACCTCTTGAACATTTAGTTCATCCAAAGTCGGTATATTTGCCCCTCCGGTCATCGCAAGTACAAAGCAATACTTCAGAGTTTGTACATTAATAAACAAAAACGTGAAGAACTCTTCTGGATAATAAAACAAACACCCAAGGACTTCGTCTCCTTTACAAAGACGAAACACTCCGGCTGACTAGGCCGCGCAGTAGAAGGTCACATTATTGCACATGCGCAACCTCTTTGACGCCACACCCCCGCCTTTCATAAAATGTAGACGTATACGCAGATATGCGCAGCCTTCGTAATAGAACAGGCAATGCCGTATAGTCAAAAAGGTCATCGTCTGCAATGATAAGCGCAGCTTTTACTCAGAGAACGAACACTATACTGAAATATTAAGCCTATCGGGGCCATGTTGGCACAAAGCGAATAACAGACAGGGTCACATCACTTTAAGGCGGAACAGGGGGAGGGGCGGTGGTGATTGTAAAAATCGATACATTTCACATTTTACTCTGAAGTCACTTTAGTTGTATAATTGTATCACGCGTAATTTGTACTTGACGTCCTTTTCACGTCTAAGACGCGACTTCCATTCTTGCGTTATTAAAAAAGAATGGACCTATAGTCTGCTGGCGAACAGTTCAAACAGGTCGTCACAGAAAAGTTTAATATTTTCCGGTTTTAAAAAACTGCAATAATTATACAAAATATCAAACTTAACTAAAAGGTGATGGCGAGTTACTTCATAGTTTTAAGCATTTTGCGCGAATAAGACTTTCTAATTTAATCTCCTTGGGTTGCCAAGGAGACGCAAAGTAAACAACTTCGCTTATTAGAGAGAGCAGTCACAAGCAACTGGCCACTGGAAAGAATTATTAAAAATGGAATATATCGGGAGTAGCTATGAGGGCGAGCGTAGAAATAACAGGTAAATGCGACTTCGAGACATTATTCAGTGTGTAAGGAATTTGCGTGAAATTTTGATAATGGACACACTTCTGAATTTGAAACATTAAAGTTAGATCACGGTAGCTACAACAGAACATCTTGTAAAACAAATAAATTTGTAAAATGTTTAGTGTATTTAAATACATGCATATATTTAAAAATAATTTAGCTAATTTTAATACTTTTATTGTTTTCTTGTTCTGACTAATATTTAATGAATAAGATATATTTTAAATATAAAATATGAAGTTGCCATATGTCGCTTAACTTGACTATGTTCCACTTGTCATATATGTGTGTATATGTGTGCATATTTATGTGTGTGCCACTTTAGGGTGGTGCTTGCTACAGAATGTTAAATTACTAGCAAACTATGTTGTGTTTTCAGTTGTTTAAAGGGATGTGTGTAAAGGTTTGCCTGATACTGTAGTATAATATTGTTTAATAGTACTGTCTGAAATAAAATATACATAGGCATGAAATACTTCACTGCAAAAGTACTATATGTCACATTGAGTATTGCTTACGTCTGTGGCCTACATGCAGTATATATTTAGTTTTACCGATTCTGACTCCAGTAAACTGACAATTTCTTCAGACTGTGACTCCCAAATCCATGACTCCAACTTCGCAGCCCAATGTATGACAGCATGAAAGCAATACTTAAAAAAAAGTTGGACAGAAATATTGCAGGAAAATCACAAGATGACCCAAAGAGATTCTTTCAGTATTACAAGTAAAATAATGGTTAAGAAGGAAGTGAAAAGTACTGGGAACAGTAAAGGTGAACTAGACAGCAAAATACCAAATGCTTTAAACTTGCATTTTTTTAACTTTATATGTTTGAAGAAGTTGATAACCTCCCAAAAGTAACAGGTACTACTAAGGAGGCACTTAGTGTCATGGAAATTGCAGAGGAAGAAGTACTGCATGGACTAAATAAATAGGCTGAAATCTAAAAACAATCACCAGAACCAGATAACATTTATCCTCAAGTGCTTAAGGAAGTTGGTGAGTACATATACTGTATAAATCTTTGGCACATATTTTTTCAAAAATCTCTGCACATTAGGGAAATTCCTATAGACAGGAGGCTAGCAACTATTATCCAAGTAACTATAGGACCATAAGCTTAACATGCATCACAGGTAAATTTAAGGTAGAAATTTTTACAAAGGAAGCAACAAAAGCACATAATAAGAGAAGTGCATGTAATATTTTTTATCTTAATTTTCAGAAAGCTTTTGACAAGGTTCCACATGAAAGGTTAGTGATTAAACTAAAAGAAGTGGGAAACTGGCTCAAACACTTGAAGAAAGGAGTAATGGCGAGAGGAACTTTTTCAGAATTAAGTGATGTTAAAAGTAGATTCTTTCAAGTGTTAGTGCTGGGAGTCACTCCTCTTTTTAGTATGCATAAACAATCAGAACAAGCATATAACCAATAAGCTGATTAAGTTTGCAGATGATACCAAACTAGGTGGAATGGCAGATAATGTAGAATTCACTCAATTCTTACAGTGGGACCTGAGCAGCTGGGGAAGATTTGTGACAGCTGAAATTTAATGTAACATTAAGGTATTAGACATAGGAAGCAAAAAATATTAGATTGGAATACAAAATGGAAGGTATGAATGTCATGAAACATTAAGACATTAAATTGTGTGCATTTCCATGAAAACTGAAACATTTGACTGGTAGTTTATTGTGTTATTATTCCAGCAGCACTGTATGTACTGGGTCCTTGGCAGGGCACAATCGAACAGCCAAGCAGAAAAAAGTGTGCTACGTGTATTCCAGTAATAGAAACCTATAAATAAAGCGTCAATATGACTAAACATATTTATAATCCACAAAAAAATTATCACAGGTGTCATGGTTATTTTCTGATTTGGCCCATGATGACATTTAACTCTTATTTTGTACAATTTAATGACATTAGAGCGTTTTGACAGAGGAGAACTCCAGAAGATTATTGCGCATGTAAATGCAGATTATTAAGTAACCAGGTTTTTTGCCTTAACTGGCTTATTCGCCTTCACCTGATTATGTTTGTGCATTAAACACACTGAAGGGGTGGGTAGTCTCTGATGATGTTTTATGAATGGATTAATTTATATTAATAAACCAGGCTGGAAACTTTTATCAGTTGTTCTCATAGGGTGGTCCACAGATCATGAGTTAAGTGATCTGTAAGGTGACATTCTTTGTATAGACTAGAGTTCTCAGATATACAGTATCTGTCTGTTATATAGGTACCAGTTAACCCCCGATTCTCTAAAGAATCGCAAATCCAAGAATGGCAATCACTTTCTGTTCCCTAAGATCTTTGGAGGGATGAAAAATCATGGAGGATGGGAGCGTCCTGGGAAAGTTTTCATTTAATTAAATAAATATATTTGTACTAACTTTAACCAATTTATTAAAACTAAAATTGAAATTTAATTGTTATATCATTTAATTCCAGAATGTCTTTGAGTTGCTGCACTCATAAGTAAAAAAAAATATCGGAGTGCAAAGGTTTAAATGAACTAAATTGGAAACAAAAAATTCATAAAATGGTAAATTCAAAATAGTTAATCAAAAATTTCCTAATAAACAATATTTTTGGTAAAGATGGTTTTCCTGTCCTTGAATCAGCTGTCCCTGGTATGGCGTAGTTAAAACCTTCACTTTAATGTCATACGAACCCTGAAGTATGGGATCCCGTAAGCACTTGTGCCTCAATAACAGTTTGTCTCATGCTGTTCACGACCACCGTGTACCGTTGCATAAACCTTGTTTAGTATTAAGGTTTCTTAATAGCATGACTATTGTCTGTACTTTAAGGTTAAGATTGTGTTGTGGTAATCCGGCCAGGTTAAAAGTGTTTAAATATTCTAATGGCAAAGTAAGATGCTCACTTTCGTCTCCAGGAAGCAATACAATCACTTGGTTATTTATCCGGTCAACGTCAATATTCTTTGGACATAATATAGCCCGGTGCGTCAAAAGTGGTATCTGGTCCAATGATATTGCTTTACCAAAAACCTCTGTTACCAAGTCGTCGCAAATAAAGGCGTGAGGGATTTCAATGTGTTTGACTCTGGGGCACGGAGACGCTGTGCGCGTGCGCTTTCCACACGGCTTGCTTCTGGCATCTGTGCATATATACAACCTTCGTTTAGTGATGTAGATTCATTTATAAAAGCCAGGCTACTGCCTGATACCCCTCTACAAAGTGAACTTGGATCCTTAAAGCATAGATCTAAAATTACCATCATAAAGCACACAATCTGACTTTCTGCAACGGTATCTGTATGCTTCATTAACTTTGCCATGTGTGAGCATGTGAAGAAGTTTCACAATGAGCCAACAGAATTAATGAACAAGAACAAGTAAAAACATTTTAATGAACAAATGGAAAAACAGTATGCATGTCTCCCTCACCACTTTTTATGCCCAATGTGCTACTTCAAAAATCATTTTCATTCTACAGTATCATAATAAGCTGTGCACTTGTACGTTACTTGTAGTTTATGTGCATGATATGCAGAATACTATAGAGGGGTCCTGAAGTGCTGTCCTGGTGGGCTACAGCAGCTGCAGGTGGCTATTACAAGCCAATTTCTTAATTCAAAGCCAATTATTGCTGCTGAAGCAATTATTCCTCAAACAACATTTTAAAGCTTATTTTAGTTAACTCACTTGTTAAGATTCCCAAACCTTAATTGTTTCTTTTAGTCTTGAACAGCATCATTTACTGCCTTTAATTGCTTCTTGTTTTTTTTAACCACCTGCCAATTAACAAGGAAATACAACTGAAAAGGGAACCAGCAGTTTACCATCTAAGTCAGTGGTCCTTAAGTTTGGTCCTGGGAGCCCACAGGTTTGTATCCCAGCCAAACTCTGCTTTTGATTACACTCACACATTAATTAAGCAAGCTGTTATTTCCCAGTTTCTTCTGTACAATATACCAATGATTTATCATGTCAGAATGAAATCACTAGCAAGCCATAAAATGAAATAAGAGCTTATATTATTGGCAAGGATTGGCTTCTAATTAAGTAAAACATGCAGCCACTGCAACCCTGCAAGGCCAAACTTGTGGACTCTGTACTACAGTGGCATTTATACTTCGATGTTGCTCCTTCCTACTTTGCTCTTGTTTGCTTCTTGCTAACTCTGTCCCCTCTACTCCAACCCTTATTGATCAAGTCTCTCTTTTAAAGTTACTTTGATGTCAGCCTAGAGAACCCTTCTGGGGCCATTTCTATTTTTTAATTCCAGGCTTTAGTGATAGGCACTAAATCACTGCTTCCAGGCTGACTGCTATTATAGAATCTTCATGGATCATGGCTGAAATGCCAGGCTTTGATAAGGCTAATCCAGTGATAATAAATGACAGTATTCTTCATGTAAATACCTTTAGTAAAATAAACATGGTAATTAGAAAGTGGAATTAACCTAAAAAATGGCCGTTGACTGGAGCTGGGCCACTAAAGGTATATGTTTAACTTTATCAAATTTGTCCTTTGTCCAAAACACTTTAATTATCACATATCTATATGAAGTATATTATCCCTTGATTAGTTCAATATGTTGGTTATTGTTTATGTTTTGAGAACTTTTGTAATAAAAAAGAAAAAAAAATGAATATATACACTGCTTAATTAGTATTTTTTCTTTGTTATTAATGAGACTAAATACTGTAGTCACTTTCAGTATTCGGACAGGGTAAAATCCTATCTTGTACAATGCAAATGCACTTGGATTCAATCAGAGAAAGAAAAAATGGTTTCTTAAAAATTACATTCTACTCTGCTCTGCCTAGCAGCACTGGTACCATATAGCCTTTATAACAGTACAATCTGAATGGAGGCCATCTGACAGACACAGTTCTTTAAATGATGCACTTTACCCAAAGGTGTTGGGACACCAAGGACTGCTTAAAGAATCTTAAGCCTGTTGTCTGTGAAGCCAAAGCAGGTGTTTGGCTTGGATATATCCTTGAGATGAGAATTAAAACTGCCTAAATACTGTACAGAACTATAATAAGCTGTGAGTCAGAGAAGGGTAGAATATTATATTATATTATATACCAGTAATGGCGTACTGCACGATAACGTGCAGTGAATACACTTGACTTGAGCATTCATAGTTTTCATCCTCTTTCTCTGTACGTTTAGCATTCATTTGCTCAGAGGTTGACGCGCTTGCTCCTTTCTGAGCAGCTCTTCTTTTCTCCACCCTAGCGGGCCCGATTCTTCTCTTCTTCTGTCGGCATCTTTTCGCGTTAAAAGTGATTAAGGTCAGTGTTTGTATTGCAATTATGTAATACGTTTTCTTTAATTTTTCACTTAAGCTGGCACTTAAGTCTTCAATCTGCCTCGAGAATGATTGTAGAGGTAGGGGAAGTGATGGCGAAGGTGGCAGGGGATGAGAATGGCACCTGTACGCATGCGCTGCACGGGCCACTGCCGAGAGTTGATTCTACAATAAAATAAACTAAAAATAAAAAGAGGAATAACCTTGGTGGTCAATCGTCAGTCCGAAAACGGATAGTAGACGTCATGTAGTATATGTGTACCAAATCTCAGGTCAATAGGTCAAACAGTTTGTGAGCTACAGGTGATTTAAAATCCTGGGCAGACAAACAAACAGCCACGGTAGCATATTATATAAGAAGAAGATACATTATATTATATATATTATTATATTATATACTTGCCTTCTTATAATTATGGTACATCTACTTCTAGTCAAAGAATGTGTGTTGCCCCTGTGTGGTCAGCAAGATAATTACTGTCCTTCTGTCGGGTCTGCTTGGACCTTAAAGGGCTGGTATTGTCTTAGCTTTCAGGACTATAAACTAAGTGCTGCCATCAACCAGGAGGCCTTGTAGCCTCTTGTCAAGCCACCCTGGTATCCTTTTCACTCTCTTATTAAAAGGTCAAGTACCCTTGGTATAGCCTGTGTTGCCTGCCCTCTAACATGTTAGAGGAACATTGAATTTATCTTTACTGTGCCACTTCCTAGCTCTCCCATTTGGAACTCCATTTCTGAGTAAAGGATCTCCTTCCCCTAGCTGCTGCTATCCCCCCATACATGAAAAGATGCTTTTGCAATAACAACATTGTGATACACACTCTCTCCCCCAAACAAGATTTCTGCAGATCTTTTTGTTGCCTTTGCCTACCCTGGAGGTGCCCTTGCCCCTGGTAAAAAAAATACGATATTCATAAAGGAAGCAAAGGCCCACATAAGAATAGATGAGAAAAATGTGCACAAACGTTAGCAAACATTGCTTCTACAAAAGAGTTGCAGATACATAAACATGGTTTCTTAGAAAGACGTGTAAAAATATGTCATGGAGATTTACCAATATTACCTTGACACTAATTTCATAGTATGTATGGGTGAATGGCCTGTTTTTGCCAAAACTTAATTATAACTTCTTATGACTATATTGTTTTAACCACAATTATCCAATATACAAAACTTGAGCACTTATAGAGCTAGCCATTGACAGACTCCACAGTATGTCATTGTCTCAGCCTTTCCCATATGGTTGAAATAGCACCAGACTCTTGGCATCAGCTCACATCCTATTAGCTCTTTTACATTTACCTTATGTAGAAAGCCATTATATATAAGTCATTGAAGATATATGTAAGGTGACTTGTCTCAAAGTTAATTTAAGGAAACATGCAGACCTGTGCACTATTCCATCATAGCTGCTTTTTCTTGTTCAGCTAACATTGGTATCATATATGACACCAGTCTCTTATGTAGGTTCAGCAGTATACAATGTTGCTCAGTACTCATAGTTCAATATGGTATCTGCTTTATTGTATGTGACATGGCAACTGAAGATCTTTTTGGAAGGCTTTTAACAGTCTCATTCTCTGCTCCCTTAACGGTGTTATTGGGATATCTCTCTATTATATAAAAAAAAATCCTGTGACAAGACGAGACTTTTTTGAGAGATTTTTTCAAGTCCCGTGAGATGAGACTTTTGACATGAGATTGTTTCAAGTCACACCCTCCTCTCAACCATATTCAAACACGCCCACAGTCCACTCACATCTCATTCGTGTGAATGCTTTTGACACACATTTCCTGCTCTCTCAGCTCTTATAAATTTTTATCATTAGTTAATTCTTCACTTTAAGTTCAATTAAAGAAGACGTATTATGTCCAAATCTTATTGATTTACTTCATCCCGAAGGGACATCAACTGAAGAAATGAGTACATGGGTAATCCTAGCACCGAGAAATGTATATCCAAGAAAGGTAATATAGTACATCTTCCCTGAATAGCATTAGACAACAAAGGAGATCTTGATATGCTATTCGCATTAAAACGTTAACCGTTTCCCGTTAGAATAGATTTTGCAAATACAACAAATCAGAGACAAACATTAGAAAAAGTGGGTTTATTTATTAGAGAGAAAGAAACAAAATTCTTTCACGGGCAGTTATACATTGCGTTGTCACAATGTAAGTCCAAACACAGAATCAAAATTCAATGCGATATTGATGAAAATTTCATTAAAAAAATTGTTTTTACAGTAAATGTGTAAGTTATAAAAAGTATTTGTATGTTAATTTCAAAGCCAAACGGAACAAAAAAATATAACGCAATGAATACCTCTAACACAACATGAAACATAATTTTCCTTCAATTTATTACGTTTTACTATTTTTTACTATGGTTAATTACTTGCTGTAATGTAAAATAGTTAGGTCTATTATGCATATGTAACAATTCCCATGAAATTAACAATCTGTTTAAATTGTACATCCACATCCCCATATGCAAGCGGCAGAACCGCAAAGTGGCTTGTGTGTAGCACAGGCCTGGGGGTAGGCGAGCAAAGCAAGCAAGGGGCAAAGCCCCCTAGTACTGATTAAATATTGTCACGAATAATACAGACAAACATAAAGGTTTGGGGCACCCGTAGGCAAACCCTGTATAAATGAAAATAAACGTGGGTTATAAATGCATTGAAAAAGGCAAAGGGATGTCTTTATAGACGCAAGTCTAAAAGTGACTGTTCCAAGATGGTGACAGTTAAGTACAGGCAGGCAGGCAGGAAGAGGGCAGGTCCAGGGGGACAGTCAGAAGGTGGTAGAGCTGTCAATCATCCAGTCTCTAGAGGGAGGAGGAGAAGAGGTGTTAATAAACAGTGCCATCTTATGGACTGGTGAGGAATTACCAACACTAGAGCCGTTAAGATGTCCCCAAGGCACACGCATGTGATAATATATATATACCAATTGGGATTAGTCAATTAATGTGCATGGAACAAAGTGTACAGCTAAATCGAAAATAAGCCACATACTGTAGAGTGAAATTATCAGATTGATTTTTCTGGCATCTGTGCTAGTACATTTATCTTAATTTGTATTTATGACATCGACTCATATAGTCAGTAAATCTATGAAACTTACCGATGACAACCAAACTGGTGTGACAGCAAATACAAAATAATCAGCAAAACAATTCAGAAAAATCTGAACAAAATTTTGCCGTCTGTATGGAAAAAGTTAAGCAACACTTGCATAGATGGTCAACCTTCCATCTCACTCTAGCTGGAAGAATTAACGTTGTTAAGATTAATATCCTTCCTAAGCTTCTCTTTTTATTCAAAACATTCCAATATACATCAATAAATCATTCTTTAAGCAATTAAATTCAACCAAAACTTCATTTATTTGGAACTTAAAACATCCATGTATCCAAAGAGCGACCCTACAAAGACCTAAGGCTGAAGGTGGCATGGCTCTACCTAACTTTCAGTTTTATTACTGGGCAGCAAACATACTAGCTATAAAAACCTGGACACAAATAGATGAACATACACAGGCTTGGTCCGCAATAGAAATAAAATCCTGCAGTACTTCTCTATATTCCCTGCTTTGTGCCCCAATAAATGTAAGTTATCACCAATATACTAATAACCCAATTGTGCTTCACTCACTCAGAATATGGAACCAATGTAGAAAACATTTTAAGATGGAGAGTCTTTTATCTGTGGCACTTCTTCATGAGAACCACCTTTTTCAACCCTTGAAAATATATGCAGTTTTTAATATCTGGAAAACATTTGGGATTAAATTGCTTAGAGATCTTTATATAGACAACATCTTTGCATCATATGAACAATTACATTCCATATTTAATTTTGCAGCAACACATTTCTGTCACTATCTTCAAATTATAAACTTTGTCAAACAGAACCTGCCCGATTTTCCCCATCTCCCACCTTCCTCTATGCTGGAAAAAATATTGCTCAGTCTCGAGGACTCAGACAGCATTTCTACAATATATAAAAATATTTTACAGTCCCTCCCTTTAAAAGATCCAAGAGGACAATGGGAAAAGGATCTCTCATTCAACATATCAGAAAAGGAGTGGAAGGTAGCAATGCAGAGAATTCATTCGAGCTCCATATGCGCAAAGCATACAATTATTCAACTCAAAATTATATATTGAGCACATCTGTCTCACTTGAAATTGTCCAAAATGTTTCCAGGGCAAGATCCAACCTGTGAATGCTGCAATCAAGTTCCAGCCTCACTGGGTCACATGTTTTGGGCCTGCACCAAATTAACATCATTCTGGACAAAAATTTTGAAATGCCTTTCAAACAGCCTTGGTGTCACAATCCCTCCTAACCCACTAACAGCTGTGTTTGGTGTTCTTCCAAATGGGCTTAAAGTGGAGAAGGACACACAAACTGTAGACTGTAGACGTAGACTTATCTTGCTCAACTGGAAGAATCCTAACTCTTCTCTTTAAGTCAGTGGGTAACTGATGTTTTATATTATTTGAAATTGGAAAAAATCTAATTCTCACTTGGAGGATCTGTGCAGAACTTTTTCAAAACCTGGCAGGATCTAATCAATAATATTTTAGAATAAGCTCTTAAAGCACTGAGGAAGTAGATTCTCTCCCCATTTCTTTTACTTCTCCATTTATCTTTATCCACCTAATAAACTCATCAATTTATTTATTTTTACTATTTTTAATTTTTAGTACATTGGCCATGCTCTCTTTCTCAGGGATGGGGGTTGATTTGTTTTCAATCCTATTTTTTTTTGTAAAAATTGATATATTTGTATGGAATGATTACAATAAAATCAATAAAATTAAAAAAAGAAAAAAAATCTGAACAAGCAAAGTATAGTGCTGTTTCATGTAGGTTAGTACAAAGTGCTTCATGTTGGCAAAACGAACATTAATTATAAATATAACACAGACAAAACTTATTATAGAAAAAAAAACTCTGTGAAGGAGTTAGAAGTTCACATAGACAAAACATTCTCATCTTCCAGACAAATAGACACAACATTCTTATCATCAAGGCATTATGTGTGGGAGTTATTAAAACTGCTCAATATAAGGCAATGGACATTATTATGCTCAACCTCTGTAATAGCTAGTGAAACCACATGTAGAGCACTGTGTGAAGTACTGGTCACCTTGATATAAAAATACATTGAATCTCTAAAAACTGTGCATAGAAGAGGAATCTAGCAAAAAGCACAGGGAGAGTGTGAAAACTGTACATAGACAGTGGACAAACTAAGATTTGGAAATGGAACATTGAGCCTGCAGCAGTAGTCACTGCACCACCATGCTACTCAGGAAAGTATGAAGTATTATAATTTTCTTAACTTATCATATCACCACTAACATTCCCATTAAGGATAGTGATAGCTGAAAAATGTACATTTACCATAAGCATAAAAATAGATTTAACACAAAAAACTGGGTAAGAATATCAGTGGAAACTGTAGTATAGTGTTACAGTACTGATATAACAGTTAAGAAAGGTATTAATATTATAGCTGCTCCACAACAATACGAATTGAACAGGTTCAGAGACAGTAATGGTGTATGACTTTGTATTTTTTGTTTTAAAATTAAAATATTTTATTTTGCAGACTAACTGCCTCCTGCTATTTCACCATGGCAACCTGCATTTCTACAATATGCTATTATACCTCTGCTGGTGGAAAAAAATCTTACTGCAGTTACCCAGGTTTTAGAGAGAGAGTCCCAGGGATATTTATATATATATATACCCTTTTTGGAGTCCCTGGAGGGGGTGCTAGAGGGCATACCTTCTGGGGACTCCCTCGTTCTGCTTGGAGACTTCAATGCTCATGTGGGCAATGACAGTGAGACCTGGAAGGGCGTGATTGGGAGGAATGGCCCCCCCGATCTGAACCCGAGCGGTGTTTTGTTATTGGACTTCTGTGCTCGTCACGGATTGTCCATAACGAACACCATGTTCAAGCATAGGGGTGTTCATATGTGCACTTGGCACCAGGACACCCTAGGCCTCAGTTCGATGATCGACTTTGTGGTCGTGTCGTCGGACTTGCAGCCACATGTCTTGGACACTCAGGTGAAGAGAGGGGTGGAGCTGTCAACTGATCACCACCTGGTGGTGAGTTGGCTTCGATGGTGGGGGAGGATGCCGGTCAGGCGTGGTAGGCCGAAACGTGTTGTGAGGGTCTGCTGGGAACGTCTGGCAGAGCCCCCTGTCAGAAGTAGCTTCAACTCCCACCTCCGCAGAACTTCGACCACATCCCGAGGGAGGTGGGGGACATTGAGTCCGAATGGGCCATGTTCCGTGCCTCTATTGTTGAGGCAGCTGACCGGAGCTGTGGCCGTAAGGTGGTCGGTGCCTGTCGTGGCGGCAATCCCCGAACCCGTTGGTGAAGGATGGCGTCAAGCTGAAGAAGGAGTCCTACAGGACCCTTTTGTCCTGTGGGACCCTGGAGGCAGCTGATAGGTACCGGCAGGCCAAGCGGAATGCGGCTTTGGTGGTTGCTGAGGCAAAAACTCGGGCGTGGGAGGAGTTTGGGGAGGCCATGGAGAACGACTTTCGGATGGCTTCGAGGAGATTCTGGTCCACCATCCGGCGTCTCAGGAAGGGGAAGCAGTGCAGTGTCAACACTGTATATGGTGGGGATGGTGCGCTGCTGACCTCGACTCGGGACGTTGTGGGTCGGTGGGGGGAGTACTTCGAAGACCTCCTCAATCCCATTAACATGCCTTCCAATGAGGAAGCAGAGCCTGGGGACTCAGAGGTGGGCTCCCCCATCTCTGGGACTGAGGTCACCGAGGTGGTTAAAAAACTTCTTGGTTTCAGGGCCCCCGGGGTGGATGAGATACGCCTGGAGTTCCTCAAGGCTCTGGATGTTGTAGGGCTGTCTTGGTTGACACGCCTCTGCAACATCGCATGGACATCAGGGACAGTGCCTCTGGATTGGCAGACCGGGGTGGTGGTCCCCCTCTTTAAGAAGGGGGATCGGAGGGTGTGTTCCAACTACAGAGGGATCACACTCCTCAGCCTCCCTGGAAAAGTCTATTCAGGGGTCCTGGAGAGGAGGGTCCGTCTGATAGTCGAGCCTCGGATTCAGGAGGAACAGTGTGGTTTTCGTCCTGGTCGCGGAACAGTGGACCAGCTCTACACCCTTAGCAGGGTCCTGGAGGGTGCATGGGAGTTTGCCCAACCAGTCTACATGTGTTTTGTGGACTTGGAAAAGGCATTCGATTGTGTCCCTCGGGGAATCCTGTGGGGGGTACTCCGAGAGTATGGGGTACCGGACCCCCTGATAAGGGCTGTTCGGTCCCTGTACGATCGGTGCCAGAGCTTGGTCCGCATTGCCGACAGTAAGTTGAACCCGTTTCCAGTGAGAGTTGGACTCCGCCAGGGCTGCCCTTTGTCACCGATTCTGTTCATAACTTTTATGGACAGAATTTCTAGGCGCAGCCAGGGCATTGAGGGGGTCCGGTTTGGTGGGCTCAGGATTGGGTCACTGCTTTTTGCAGATGATGTTGTCCTGTTTGTTTCATCAGGCCGTGATCTTCAGCTCTCTCTGGATCGGTTCGCAGCCGAGTGTGAAGTGGCTGGGATGAGAATCAGCACCTCCAAATCCGAGACCATGGTCCTCAGCCGGAAAAGGGTGGAGTGCCCTCTCAGGGTTGGTAGCGAGATCCTGCCCCAAGTGGAGGAGTTCAAGTATCTCGGGGTCTTGTTCACGAGTGAGGGAAGAATGGAACGTGAGATCGACAGGCGGACCGGTGCGGCATCCGCAGTAATGCGGGCGCTGCATCGGTCTGTCGTGGTGAAAAAGGAGCTGAGCCGCAAGGCGAAGCTCTCAATTTACCAGTCAATCTATGTTCCTACCCTCACCTATGGTCATGAGCTATGGGTAGTGACCGAAAGAACGAGATCGCGAATACAAGCGGCTGAAATGAGTTTCCTCCGCAGGGTGTCTGGGCTTTCCCTTAAAGATAGGGTGAGAAGCTCAGTCATCCGGGAGGGGCTCAGAGTAGAGCCGCTACTCCTCCGCATCGAGAGGAGTCAGATGAGGTGGCTCGGGCATCTGATCAGGATGCCTTCTGGACGCCTCCCTGGTGAGGTGTTCCGGGCACGTCTAACCGGGAGGAGGCCCCAGGGAAGACCCAGGATACGCTGGAGGGACTATGTCTCTCGACTGGCCTGGGAACGCCTTGGGATTCTCCCGGAAGAGCTAGAAGAAGTGGCCGGGGAGAGGGAAATCTGGGCATCTCTGCTCAAGCTGCTGCCCCCGCGACCCGACCTCGGATAAGCGGGAGACAATGGATGGATGGATGGATGGATGTTCTAGCGCCCGTTATTGTAACGGGCTAAATGACTAGTATCAAATAAGCACTTTCACAAAAGCTACAAGTATAATAAAACAAGTATGCTTTTATTCAAGACTATAACCGAAAAAAAAGAAATTGGGTTAGTGTACATTGTCATTAAGTCTGCTTTGGTAGTACAGCGGTAAGACGTGCTGACTCATAATAAACACATCGCGGGTTCGAGCCTTGTCGCATCACAAAATAAACGTTTTGAGTAGTGAGTTGCTCTTATTGTTACTATTATACAATAAAAACATACATTTGATTTGAGTCTGTAACAGCCGATGTAAATGTATGGTGCTTGTAAAGGTTTGCGCTTTCTTTATTCAGTTTTATTCTCTCAGTCGCGTTCACGCTCCCCCTGATCTGACACTGCTGTTTTCAAATAGACATGCTATAACAGAGGTGAATTCGGATGAGGACGAGGTTTCTACATCGGAGAAAGTGAACAGAAGCCCTCCCACAGGAAATGTCTACTCACATATAAGAACAATGCAGCTGCACCAGGCGTAAAGGGGACTGATGGCACCGTTTGGAAACAGCAAGAGGATCTGCGTCATCCTGCCAGTTGGTCTGCCCCACACCTGTCCTTCAAAGAAAAAGCACGGCTTACAGAGCTTGCCAAGGTCACGTACAAAGCACAGTTTGTGATTATGCTTTGTGATGGTCTTTATATAAAAACATTTATATGTTACTTATATAAAAGCCAGATCAAATGTTATTTACCTTGATTTATATATCTTCCTACAGCGTAAAATCACAATTAAACTGCAGAGCTTCCTCTGTTTGATTGACACGGGTATGCTCACAAAGTACAAGTGTACTGAAGTGACTTCAGCTGCAGGTGGAAGCTCCTGTCGCACCCCACGCAACTGTGTTTGATCTTATTCAGGAAAAGATCACAGTCACACCATGGGAAAAAGGCTTTCCGAGACTAAGATCATAAAGCTTATGAAACCGTTTCTGGACAAAGGTAGAATCGTAAGAACAGTTGTGTGGAGCTTCCACCTGCAGCTGAAGTCACTTCAGAAGACTGGATGGTGTTAACGGTTGTAAATATTGTAAGTTGATATTTTCATCTTCCGCACAATCGCCACCAACTGTTTCCGCATAGTCTATTGATACCCATTTAATCAATTTGCAGTGTAACCGATCAACAATTTTTGCTTTTGACTTCGTTCGTAATGATTCAGCTTCAGCAATGTTTTTGTGACTGCCCATTTCAAACATGGTTTATGTTGCAGTGCCCAAAACCCTTTGAATATATTATCAAAATTTAGTAGCTTGTGAAATATTGCCAAAGAAGACACATACAAATATCAGGCGTCTCTGTTACTAATTATATAGTGAAGGGGTGTTCAGCTGGCAGTCAAAATTGAAACTCCTCATAGAAATACAGACACTTACTTGCCATAGACATGCCACCGTTGGAATGCAGATGTTATTAGGCCCTAGATATGTGCATGGAACCCTGGAGAGGAATGGACAACACTGCAGGAGCAAGTGACATACAACCTATGTAGAGACATGTAATGTTTTTCAGGCTATAGGAAAAGTGAGTATGCAAATCTCTGAGGTTTTGCACCCCTTGGAAAAAGAGTGAGTAGTTTAAGGGTAACTCAAGGCTCAGTTGTGCAGGGACATGGCTAGAGAGATCGAGATCTAGTCTAATGTGTCTACACACAGTGAAAGGTGGTGTGTGACAGGAGAAGGACGTAGCAGGGACCTAGATGAGAAAGAGAAGAATGCACTTGTAATGACAACATATGCTTTCTGCTCACTCTCTTCTAGGTGCAAAGGCACTGCTGGAGCAGTAAGACTTGTTACTGTTCTAGATGCCACAAAAACAGTTTAGACAGAGAGACTTAGGAAACCAAGTATGAGATCAGGAGTGGATGAAAGTACTGTATGTGATGTTCCCTTGAATTCTTGAGGGCAGGTAGAGAAAGAGAGAAATGCTACTGAGAGCTGTGGAAATGTTAAAAAAACACAATTGTGATCAAGGGCAGCACAGTCTCAGGTTTGAAAAACAGGAACCATTTTGCCCCTGCATAAGGCCTGGTTGTAGGACGACTGCCTTTCATATATAACTAAAGGTATAGAGGTGTATATCAGAAACCAGTAGAGGGAGTTCATGCCTAGTGACACCGCATCCAAAGTAGCATTACCTTGGATGCATTATTTAAAGCCTCCTTAAGCCCAAAGGCTCATCTATATATATATAAAAGCCAAATACCACTGACTCACTCATCACGAAATCTACCGAAGCATGAGGATTTGGGACTTGAAATGTGGAATGTAAGTTACCCTTGGCCCATAGGTGCTCGCTAAGAAATGGTTTTAAAAATTTCGTGGTCTAAGTGTGTTCTGTCTGTATGTCTGTCTGCTTTTCACGAGAGACTTACTTAACGGATTTAGATCTGGTTGTTTTCTATAATTTGCTTGAACTTTCCAGTTGATTTTGCGACTCCTCTCATCATGCTAATTACCATAGTTCACTTGCGGTTCTGATGTATTTATTCAAATCCAAGAGATTGGCTGTGGGTCGAGAGCAGGGGGGTGGGGCCTTCCTCATTCACTCGCCAGCCTCTGTTCAAGTTGGTCTACGTCTTGCCACATGTTGGAGTGCACCTTGCCTCCGCTTAGCTAGCGATACCTGTTTGTTCAACAGACATTATCATTTACAGATTGTTAAGGAGTAACGTTTGACGTTTTTGAGAGAGAGAGATCAGAGCGCCATGTGTTTTAAAAGGTAGCTGCTGATTGCCAGAGATATCAATGCCATGTGCTTTTCTCCCCATGCGGGGAACGCTGTCCCATCACAGCTGAACACGATCAGATATAGTGCCATCGTCTATTGATTTTTAAAGTTTGTCCAGTTTCATTACTATGTGGGCACAGCCACAGGGTACAGCTAGTTAAGTATAGTCGAAAGGTGAGGTGGCACAAGGGCTCCAATAGAATGTGGAAGCAAGGCCAAGATACAGTGATGGAGAATTGGGAGGAGAGATACAGGAATGCTTTAAGATACTTTATGGTAGGCAAATTTGTGGGTCAGTGAATTAGACAGACATGAACTGAAACCTACTTAGGCTGGCCTAGAAACCTGCAGGTTTTATTGCCTTCTTTTTGCTTGCTCCTTATGTGCACCTCACTGTCCATCAATTCATTGCCCTAATTTATTTAATATTTAATGTGTTTAGATATTTACCCTCTTTGGAGCTAGTACGTAAGGTTCACTATGGGTTCCTCTAATTATGACAATATATACATCTACAATTTTTTGTTTAAAATCTGGTTACAGTTAAGTGCAAAAGATATACTCTCAGAGAACATCCTCCATCAGTTATGGTTCATATCTACGGTATCTCAGTTGCTTATCACACGTTGTATTTGATTTTGCCTAGTAATATTAATTACACTGCAAACACATGAGGTCTATTTTATGCATAATTATTTTAATATTTAAGTAAACTCCACTCAGATGAGTCAGTCAACTATTTTGATGTCCATGGTCATTACAATTTTATTCTCAAACATTTGACCCTGTAGCAGTCATCTACAATTTTCATATCATGTTTTTGTTTGTGGATGTTCTTAAATTGGTTGTTTTAATTCCAGGCTGCCTGCCCGGAATATGTTCTACGGTTCTTGTTTTTGCTTAATTGGAAAAAATAGCTGAAAGTTAAGACAATCTCAGCTGGTTTATACTCTGCAGTCATCTGTCTCCCAAATTCACTTCTTGTACATTCAGGCCAGTTTAGTCCTAAGTTAGCCAACAGCTGATTTTAACATGTTTCTCGAAGTAGTTATTTCTTTGATGCACTATTAGATTCCATCTTTCATTTATTCACAAGTGCAATTTCATTGTTGAGCTGAAGGAAATCTGTAGAAATCGTTTTGTGGATGTCTTTGAATATTCCTGAACACCTGGATTAGATTCCCCAATTAAAACAATTATGTAACTATGATAATGATACTGTTTAAAGTAGTTGCAGACTCCCTTCTTTTTCCAAAGCACATAGACTGTATTATCTCTTTCCACTACTGTTAAATACATTGAAAATTTTATTCCAGATGGAAATAAACTTTACATGGAATATTCAAACAGGGTTTAAACACTACAAAGTGACCATAGTATAGACTAAACCATATTACTTGAAAATGTAATCAATCAAAGTATAAGGCTATAAATTATAAGATGGACACATCATTACTGCTTTAGAAATTTATTGTAACAAGCTAGATGTTCATAGTTAATTACATGAACACCTACAACATTACAACTTCAAAACATATATCTGGAGTATACGTTTCACATGGACTGCTCCCTGTCTGGAAATGGTTCAGCTCAGCTGTACCCCCAGACTCTGTATGATGTTATGCTATGGATACTTTTATTTACATTTACTTATCTACCTGACACCTTTACCCAAGACAACTTACAACATTTATGATACAATTGGTTACATTTTTTTGGTTTTCCAATTGAAGCACAGGTGGGTCAAGTGACTTGCTCATGGACACATAGTGTCAGTAGTGGGATTTGAAGCCAACACCGCAGGGTTTGAAGTCCAAAGTCCTCTACACCGCACTGCCTGCATAACATTTAAGATACAATTGGTTACATTTCTTTTGGTTTTTCGAATTGGAGCACAGGCACGTGAAGTGACTTGCTCAGGATCACACAGCGTCAGTGAGCCCACAACCTCAGAGTTTAAAGTCCAAAGCCTTAACCACTGTGTCACACTGCCTGCCTGCATGTTTTCACATGTTACGTCCTGACATTTTAGAGGTTTTTAATGTAACAATTTACTGACTAAAATGTCTAATGTAGGGCGGCACAGTGGCGCAGTGGGTAGCGCTGATGCCTCGCAGTTGGGAGACCTGGGGACCTGGGTTCGCTTCCCAGGTCCTCCCTGCGTGGAGTTTGCATGTTCTCCCCGTGTCTGCATGGGTTTCCTCCGGGTGCTCCGGTTTCCTCCCACAGTCCAAAGACATGCAGGTTAGGTGGATTGGCGATTCTAAATTGGCTCTAGCGTGTGCTTGGTGTGTGGGTGTGTTTGTGTGTGTCCTGCGGTGGGTTGGCACCCTGCCCAGGATTGGTTCCTGTGTTGTGCCCTGTGTTGGCTGGGATTGGCTCCAGCAGACCCCCGTGACCCTGTGTTCGGATTCAGCGGGTTGGAAAATGGATGGATGGATGTCTAATGTAGTACTGATACCTGTTATTAAAAGTACCCTGCAATAGAATAAGTCAGTTTCAGCAATCACACAGACTATGGTTACATACTGTAACAAATTTTTAGTTCACTTAGAATACAAGTTAACCCAAGGAAGAGAACTATCAAACAAAATACACAAATGAGAAATGACATTTTCAATCTAAATTAAAAATACCTATTTATATTTAATATGCATGTCCTTTAGGAAAGTCAGAAAAGTCTTTTTATGTTAAATACATTTCACTACATGTACTAACTGTGATTTCCATCAACAGACCAAATACAGCTTGTCAAAATGATTGTCAGCTCTAAGTAACCACAGTGTGAGTTTATGTATATGTATATAAGTGTGTGTGTGACTGTCCTGAGATTGGCTCCAGCTTGGAATTCATTAAGATCTGCAAATGAATGAAACATATTATTAATTGGTATATTAATTCAGCATTGAAAAAAAGACTAAACATGAATGCAGAGAAATAAAGGCCAGGAGGAAGGGGCAAGGGCAGTAGTATATGCATTTTTACCAGTGTTCTCCTGTAAGTGGCTTGATAAGCACAGTACTGCTCTGAAGGATGGTAGGTGGTGAGTGTGTGAGAGGGGCACTGGATGCTGATGTGCTGTAATGTCAACTGTTATATAGGCAATGGAGTTTTTTTGGTATATTTTGTCTTGCAAAACACTATAAATTACAAGATTTTACTTTTTATTTTTTTATTATAATAATTTTTTAGTATTGTCAAACCTATGATCATGGACTAAATCAAAGTGGCAGTAACTACATCAGCTATGTGACTGGTTCTCAAGCAGGGGCTGCAGCCCACTAGAGAAACACTATGAGCTTCCAGTGGAGTCACAAGATGACTGAAAGTAATGTATAAAAATCAGTAAAATACTTAAATCACTAAAATCATGCTATAACAGGGGTGTTAAACTTAAACCCTGTGGGCCAGACCTGGCCTTGAGATCATTTTAAAGTGGCCCGCTTCATCAGTATTCAAAATATGGTATATATGACCCACAAAAATGTTAGTTTTCTCAAAGACCTCCTTTAACACATGTTTCATATATAAATTGTATATGTATATATTTTAGCCAGATTGCATTTACACCTGGCATTAAAATGCATATCCTGTGTCTGCATAAATTTCGGATGGAAATCAGATGGACTCCTCGCATACACACAGTAATTTGAAGTTTAGTGGTTATACACATTTATCTGCACAGCAATGCAGTTACTAATGTGGTTAAAATTGGAATCTGCTGCAAGTAATCTCCAAAAAAGAAAAAGAGAAAAAGGGGTGACATGCCTCATTGACATAAAGAACTTTACTGTTTTAGCATGATGCTGAAAATTGAAGTCTCATAAAGTTATCTGCAGGAATTGATTCAGCATTTTAAAAATTAATATTAAATATTTATTTTCAGAAACACTTAATGAATCTATTCTTAATTTAAAAAGTAATATTTAAATCATGTAAGTAAGTAGTGGCTAGCTTTTGTTGTCAAAATATTGGCAGTGACAAATTTTATATTTTGTTAATTACTGGTTATTACTTTTCCCTGTTTTATAATTAATACATTCAGGCACATTTTGTACTGTGCTTTTTAAAAATAGGCAGTGTAATAAAATTTACAACAAATCTATTTTTTTATTAAATGCAAGTTCAAAAATAAGCACCTTTCACAAGTGTGCAGTGGAAGTATAAGAGTGTAAATATCATAGTTGCCTTTGTAGGGGAACATTCACATATTCTTGTGGTACACTTCAGGACCTTGTAGGAATTAAAGCTTATAATTACTGACCTATGTAGGATAAGATTTTTAATTTGAATTCTTAAATGTATTTACAATTTAAATCATTACTGTTTTACAAAATCAAGAAAGAAACTTAATATTAGTGAGCAAATATATTAATAAATGTTATTATTACATTTTTACTTTCTTCTACTCATTTTTATTTAATAACATGAATATTTGCCAGTTGATTATTACATTTAAATTAAATTCTCTATTTGCAAATTCCAAATACTGAGCCTTCAGACCAAGATGGCTGTTATAAATTTCAAATAAACTGATTATAGAAATCAATCAGACTTGACATTTTGTATCATCATTCACAGAGGACACCATCACAATGTAATCACAAATCAGAAAAGAACAAAGTTAAAGGCAAGAAAATACAGTAATATGTAGAATAGTTTTGAGAAGCAATGATTATTAATTCAGAACAAAAACAGTAATCAGTCAGGCATTGGTCAAAATGATATCTAAAATGAAGTAAAAAATCCCCAGATTTCTTGTTTCTTGTCAAAAGCACATCAATTCAACTATATTATGAATATGCTTTATTTTCCAAGTAAAGTGTTTGGGGAGCCAGAGTCATTCCCAGAAACACTGTGCTCCTATAACAATATAACAAACAGCTTGGACTATTAAAGCATGGTACTATAAATGCAAGCAATGAGACTGGTTCATCAACAATTGTGAATATGATATGAGTTAGGTGGGTGAGTACAAATACATGATTCTTTCTAATGTGGGTGCACAGACATTTTAATATAACCCTGGCAAGAAACAGACCCTTCCCATTGCATTTATAGCCAAATGAATTTGAAATAAATACTGTATTCTACTTAATGCAGAAGAAGTACATTACATTAATGCAGAACATTTGGAAAATACTGTAAAATATGAAAAACACAACAAACAGTATGTGCAAGGTTAGTTTTTTTCAGTTACATTTTAGATATTAATGCTTTTGCATTTTGAAGGTGTTATTGCTTAAAGGTAGTGAAGTAACAAAAAAAGTGACAAAAATACTACCAAAGTAATAGGGACAAATACTTTTAGGTCAAGGTTCTTAATAAAAAGGATTGCATCACAGAACATTAGCAGATGTAGAATATATTCCTGATCATACTGTTTGATTTTTCTTTAAAAAAAAGTCTTTGCTATGAAATTATGAAATAAACTGCTAATAATCAGGTTGGGTAAATTTGTCACTGTACAAGCAAAATCTATTTCATTTCATCTTTCACAATGTAAAAGGTAACAAAAAAAACATTACTTGATAATATTGCAGCAGTGGAGCTTAATGTGGAGCAATCTGACAGGAAATTTAAGTAGTCAACAAGCACTGGAATAGCTTCAGATAGAATTAAATTCCAGGCACAAGTCCAGTGGTCTTGTCCACAGTTCCCACCCATGCTTTGTGGTATTCCAATTACATAATGCAACATCTGAAGTATCAAATAAACAGAAAGTCAAGACATAGCATTTGGGTGTACCAAAATGAATATTAACCCTAATATTTCGGTCTGCGCATACAAGTTGTGGACTTTAAATTTACTGAATGCAAAATTTATTGTTGCTTAAACATTTACAATGTGTTCCTAACATAGCAGTTTTTATTTTTGTTGCTAAGAGAGATTAATTAATTAATTCAGTTGATTGCATTTAGATTTAATTTCCATGTCTGTGTGAAAAGAATGCTGTAGAATTAAGCTGGTAAGGTGGTACCAATGTTGGGGGGTGGGAGTTTATTTTTTATTATTTTTATGTGTAAGAACAATGCAGCATTTCTATGTGAATTTATGATAATGAATACTAAATAAATTGTATTTATCGGGCATCATCTTCCTCAAAGATTTCTCAATAGTTAGCATTTTTAGAAGATTAATTTATAACCTCCCTCCCCTATTGCTCAAGAAAGTGTGGGGTGACATTTTGTACTGCAGGGTGATTCTAGTATTTAAGTAAGGGACTTCACCCTAGCAGTAGTTGGGGAGGAGTGAAGGGAGTCTAGGGTTGGGGGCGTGTGCTGTAGTATCTGTACAGTTTAAAAGGTTGTTCCTGTTTCCTCTGTTGATTAAATAACTGGGATTTTCACTGTGTGTAGTCATTGAATATTTCATTGAAAAGTTTTTTTTTCTTGAAAATATATTACAGTATCATCACCATAAGGGAAGTTCACCCACTATTATACCCACACACTCTTGATGTTGCTAACTTTGACCAATTTCTGCGCATATTAAACTAAGTCATCTTGTAATCCTTACAGAGACCAAATTACATTTATATTGGAAAGTGAAACCATGTCCTTGTAGTTTAGCACAGTATAAACCGCTGTTGTATTGCAAGTAGAAATCATGGTTCAATGCACATTTTGCATAACTCAGGTTATAGTTTTGCTATACAGTATTGAAATGCAAACCATATTTTTTGTACTTTTCCACACAACTGCTGCACATATATTTCAATATTGTTGCTACAGTATATATATATTTACATTACCTTTATACAATACTGTGTTTTATTCTATTCATGATTACATTTGTAAGCACTGCCTAAATTGCTCTTGTTTTGTATCATATATCACACTTTATTTCTGTGTGTCTTGCACCATGGCCACTGACTTAATATTATTTTATCATCCTGTATACTACTATCTATCTATCTATAACATAGGAATCTTAAACTTGAAATATGTAAGAATTATCTCACTGTAATATGTTAAAAATAAACAATGAACATATTACCTTTATTCCTTCTTAAAGAAAAGACAAAGCAAATTTTTTGGCCAAATGTGTGGTGACATGGTCAATATAAAAAGATGAACATAAAAATAAATTTATTGCACTATGAGATGATGGTCCTTGTATTCAGTAAGGCCCAAGACTTGAATCTTTTCTGTTTATTCAAATTGTTCACATATTATGACTTTTAAGTGATGTCAGTAATAATTTTTTACATTAATTCTTTCTCTAGAATGGAAGGTGCAGGAGTTTATATCTTCCCTACTGATACAAAGTATGTTGGAGAAATGAAGGATGGGATGTTTCATGGAAAAGGAACTTTGTTTTTCCCAAGTGGAAGTAAATATGAAGCCATCTGGGAGGAAGGAAAAGCGGTGAAGGTATTTGTAGAAAACAATGACACTGTTTTTCATATTTCTATGATTTATCATACTGGATTTTCCCATTTTATGACAGTTTTCCCTATTATTATACTGTATCAGTATTATCTGTATTTGTTTCTGCATCAAGAAAGCTGTAATACCACAATATATTATCTACATGTACTATTATTATCTACTTTCAGTTTATCTGTTATGCTGTTTTTGTATTGCTTATTATTGTACTGTATCATTATCTGTGGGCGGCACGGTGGCGCAGTGGGTAGCGCTTCTGCCTCGCAGTTACGAGACCTAGGCTTGCTTCCCGGGTCCTCCCTGCGTGGAGTTTGCATGTTCTTCCCGTGTCTGCGTGGGTTTCCTCCGGGTACTCCAGTTTCCTCCCACAGTCCAAAGACATGCAGGTTAGGTGCATTGGTGATTCTAAATTGTCCCTAGTGTGTGCTTGGTGTGTGGGTGTGTGTGCCCTGTGGTGGGCTGGCCCCCTACCCGGGGTTTGTTTCCTGCCTTGCGCCCCTGTGTTGTCTGGGATTGGCTCCAGCAGACCCCCATGACCCTGTAGTTAGGATATAGCAGGTTGGATAATGGATGGATGGATCATTATCTGCATTATTATTAATACAGTAACAAATCTTATGACTAGTGTTTAGAAATGTGTCTGAAGGATTAAGGATGCTGCATCAAGAAAGGCATCTGACTTTAACAGCTGTACTCTAATGTAACCAAAACAAGTAATATAATTAACTCAAATAGTAGTCATTCTGTTTATAATCTTTTATTATATTAGTATTGGTATTTTAATAGCTGTAATTGGATATCCTTTAATTTTCAGGACAGTTCCATACTTCTGCCTCAATTTAGGTCTCTTAACATATTCTTTAAAAAGTCTTTACTTGCCCCTTTACTGTAAACAGGACTAAATCTATTTGCCTTGAATTTTTCTTAAGAAAACTCCTTATTTGTCACTTATTTTAGAAGTTACTAATTTATAATTAATATAGGCAGACTTAGCACTGTGAACACAGGACCTTGCTATGTACATCACTGCACTAAGTATAAACAGCAATCACATTAGTTCAGTTTACAACAGACAAGTCCTGAACAATCAAATGTTCTGTAATTTTGAATCTCCTGTGCTAGAAACAGCACTATTCTCATCTCAATTGCTCAGCTGTCAAGAATTTGCTTTAGCCATATGTCCACCCTATGAATGACATAAAATTTTACAATTTATAATGCGGTTTGCATTATATGAGATGATCAGTCTCATTTTTTTTTTTTTTGTCAAGTTTTATTATATTGTCTACAGAACACTAATAACACAGTGGCTTTGTTGGGCTGCCTCAAGTGAAGACGTTATTTTATGTGTGCGTAGTTATGTGAGTAGTATTTACATGGCAAAGAAGTGTGTGCATATTATACAAACATCATAAAATTGTAGCAGATCATTTTAAGATACATAAGAAAAAATAAAATTACTCACATTGGTTACCTAATAATTAAGATGTCCCAGCATCTCACATAAACATTTTTTAAAGGGGCCAGTATATCTTCAGCTACTTGACTAAATGATTTCTTTCATATTTCCCATGATCCTTTGAATGAACAAGTATTTCTTGACTTCTTTTTGAACACATTTCCTCTTAACCTACATCAGTGACCTAGGGCACATATGCAGTGGCATTAATTCTGAGACAAGTCAAACTTACTGAGCTTATCGCTGTCAAGTATATGAACCTTGCACCCCAATAAAGGAATCTTAATTTTCTTTCATTTCTGCCTGCAAAAAAATTCTTTTTCGATGAAACCCAAAATTCATGGCCATAAGTGAGGAACTCTGCCATAAAGTAGAATACCACCATACAGTGCATCCGGAAAGTATTCACAGCGCATCACTTTTTCCACATTTTGTTATGTTACAGCCTTATTCCAAAATGGATTAAATTCATTTTTTTCCTCAGAATTCTACACACAACACCCCATAATGACAACGTGAAAAAAGTTTACTTGAGGTTTTTGCAAATTTATTAAAAATTAAAAAATTAAGAAAGCACATGTACATAAGTATTCACAGCCTTTGCTCAATACTTTGTCGATGCACCTTTGGCAGCAACTACAGCCGCAGGTCTTGTTGAATATGATGCCACAAGCTTGGCACACCTATCCTTGGCCAGTTTTGCCCATTCCTCTTTGCAGCACCTCTCAAGCTCCATCAGGTTGGATGGGAAGCGTCGGTGCACAGCCATTTTAAGGTCTCTCCAGAGATGTTCAATTGGATTCAAGTCTGGGCTCTGGCTGGGCCACTCAAGGACATTCACAGAGTTGTCCTGAAGCCACTCCTTTGATATCTTGGCTGTGTGCTTAGGGTCGTTGTCCTGCTGAAAGATGAACCGTCGCCCCAGTCTGAGATCAAGAGCGCTCTGGAGCAGGTTTTCATCCAGGATGTCTCTGTACATTGCTGCAGTCATCTTTCCCTTTATCCTGACTAGTCTCTCAGTCCCTGCTGCTGAAAAACATCCCCACAGCATGATCCTGCCACCACCATTTTTCACTGTAGGGATGGTGCCAGGTTTCCTCCAAACGTGACACCTGGCATTCACACCAAAGACTTCAATCTTTGTCTCATCAGACCACAGAATTTTCTTTCTCATGGTCTGAGAGTCCTTCAGGTGCCTTTTGGCAAACTCCAGGCGGGCTGCCATGTGCCTTTTACTAAGGAGTGGCTTCCGTCTGGCCACTCTACCATACCGGCCTGATTGGTGGATTGCTACAGAGATGGGTGTCCTTCTGGAAGGTTCTCCTCTCTTCACAGAGGACATCTGGAGCTCTGACAGAGTGACCATCGGGTTCTTGGTCACCTCCCTGACTAAGGCCCTTCTCCAGCGATCGCTCAGTTTAGATGGCCGGCCAACTCTAGGAAGAGTCCTGATGGTTTCGAACTTCCTCCATTTACGGATGATGGAGGCCACTGTGCTCATTGGGACTTTCAAAGCAGCAGAAATTTTTCTGTAACCTTCCCCAGATTAGTGCCTCGACACAATCCTGTCTCGGAGGTCTACAGACAATTCTTTTGACTTTATGCTTGGTTTGTGCTCTGACATGAACTGTCAACTGTGGGACCTTATATAGACAGGTGTGTGCCTTTCCAAATCATGTCCAATCAACTGAATTTACCACAGGTGGACTCCAATTAAGCTGCCACCATGCTTCACTGTAGGGATGGTGCCAGGTTTCCTCCAAATGTGACACCTGGCATTCACACCAAAGACTTCAATCTTTGTCTCATCAGACCACAGAATTTTCTTTCTCATGGTCTGAGAGTCCTTCAGGTGCCTTTTGGCAAACTCCAGGTGGGCTGCCATGTGCCTTTTACTAAGGAGTTTTACTTTGCCTTTTACTAATTCTGCCTGTGTGCAGAATTCTGAGGAAAAAAATGAATTTAATCCATTTTGGAATAAGGCTGTAACATAACAAAAGGTGGAAAAAGTGATACGCTGTGAATACTTTCTGGATGCACTGTATATTCATTCCTATAGATACATAATAATATGATCCCTTTGTAATTCTTAACACCATTTTTAATAATGGAGGGCTACCTGCCCCAATCTGGCAGATTCAAGGTCCTGAATCTCCACTGGATATTATCTTGAGCACTTTACAGATTTTTAACCAGCAAAGCTCCATTATAGTCAGATGTTGACTCAGCATCCCTGTGTGTTTCAGGCAATTTTCTTGTTTACCTGAACAGAATCTAGATATACAGCTACACAAGTCCCTCTATACAACTATACAAGAACTTATAATTATCCACAACACCTATGCGGAACTTCTACTGAATTGAGTCTACAGCTACATGGTATTACAACCCCAAATCAGAAAAAGTTGGGACAGTATTGAAAAAGCAAAAAAAAAAAAAAAAGCAGTGATTCTTAAATTTACTTTGACGTTTATTTCACTGCAGACAGAATGAACCCAAGATACTGTATTTCATGTTTTGTCAGCTCATCTTCATTTGATTTTTTAATATACATTCATTCCTGGAT
The DNA here is from genome assembly GCF_900747795.2 of Erpetoichthys calabaricus. NCBI lineage: Eukaryota > Metazoa > Chordata > Cladistia > Polypteriformes > Polypteridae > Erpetoichthys > Erpetoichthys calabaricus. The sequence goes on from NC_041402.2 coordinate 30,006,727, forward strand.
TTCAGACCTGCAACACGTACCAAAGAAAGTTGGGATGGCAAAGCATTTACAATTTTGTAATGCTGCTGTTTCTTCTCATAACACTTAAAAGATGTTTGAGCACTAAGGATACCAAGAAATGAAGCGTTCAGGTGTTATTTAGTCAGATTCTTCTGGAAAATGTCTTAAGGTGTATGTAACAGTAAGGGGTCGTTGTTGTCACATTTTTTGTTTCAAAATTCTCCACACATTCTCTACTGGGGACAGGTCAGGACTGAGGGCAGGCCAGTGCAGTATGTGTGCCCGCTTCTTCTGCAGCCATGCCTTTGTAATGTGTGCAGAATGTGGTTTTGTATTTTATTGCATTGAAAAATGTATGGATGACCCTGGAAAAGATATGATCTTGAAGGCAGCATATGTTGCTCTAAAATCTCAGTATACTTTTTTGCATTAATGCTGCCATCACAAAAGTATAAATTTCCTTTACCAAGGGCACTGACACAACCCCATACCATGACAGACCCTGCTTTTGGACCTCTTGCTGATAACAGTCTGGATGATCCTTTTCGTCTTTGGTCCAGAACACACAGCGTCCATTTCTTCCAAAAACGATCTGGAATACTGACTCGTCTCACCACAATACATGTTTCCACTGTGTGATGGCTCATCTGTGATGCCTTCGAGCCCAGTGAAGTCGACACCGCTACCAGACATGGTTAACATAAGGCTACTTTTTTGCACAATAAAGATTTGAGTAGTACTTGTGAATGCAACTCCACATTATAGTGCTTGACAAAGGTTTACCAAAGTAGTCCCTTGCCCATGTGATTATATCAGCTATTAATTACTGATGGTTCTTAATGCAGTGCTGTCTGAGGGATTGGAGATCACAGTTGTTCAGCTTAGGCTTGCGCCCTTGCCCTTTACGTGCTGAAATTCTTCTAGATTCCTTGAATTGCTTAATGATATGCACTGTAGAGAGAGAAATATACAAATCCCTTCTAATCGTTCTTTGAGGAACATTGTTTTTAAACATTTCAGTCTTTTTCTCATGCATTTATCCTGTGCCCATCTTTGCTTCTCACAGACTCAGCCTTTTGTGGATACTGCTTTTGTACCAAATTATGGTTACAATCTCCTATTAACATGACCTGTTTTAAATCACATCATTATTTAATAATTTCACCTCATTACGGGCCCAAATATGTACCCATCCCAACTTTTTTGGAATGTGTTGCAGGCCTGAAATGTAGGTATGGATGTATATTAACAAATGAAATGAAGTTGACCAGACAAAACATGGACTAGTAGATATGGCTTGGCAATGTTATCATTGTCATTATAATCACTATTACTATAGTTATTATTGGTAGTAGTGGTAGTTGAAGCAGTAGATTCTTATCAAGGAAACAATGAACACAACATCCCAAATTAGGACCTGAGTGCAGTCATGCAACAGGTGACGCCTCAGCACCATAATAGTTTGAATGGAACAGTAACATTATGATTTGTAGATAAATACTCTAAGTAAATTTTGTGATGTTAAATGTTAATTATTCTGAACCTTTGCCAGAATGGAAAAAATAGAAAAGGAACTGTATAGGATGGCTGAGATTTTTAATAACACTGTTAGCTTTTCGAAAGTATCACCTGCTAGGACAGCTGCTGTTTATCAGTACAGACCTCAGCACACTTTGTAGTACTTTGCCTTCCTGAGCAGGTGCCATACCAGGATGGTATACAGCTAGTGAGGACTGACTCTATTGTATGCCTATACTAGGGGGCTCTGCCCCCTGCTCGCATTGCTTGCCAACCCCTGTGTTTGGCTAATCGGATATACAATTTTAAAAGCTTGTTTTTTTCTTTGGAATTGTTTCAATTTCATTATTTGCACTTTTCTTCAGGATCGCATTGAATTTTGATTCTGTTTTTGAACTTACATCGCGACAACACAACGGATAACTGCCCGTGAGTGAATATCGTTTCTTTTTCTCTAATAAATAATCCGACTTTTTCGAATGTTTGTCCCTGTGATTTGTTAATTGTCATAGCAAAAGCTATTCTCATGGGAAACTGTAAACATTTTAATACGAATGGCATATTAAGGTCTCCTTTGGTGTCTAATGTTATTCGCAGAATATATACTACATTACCTTTCAAATTTCGCCTGTTAAAATTTGCATCGCTTCTCAATCATCATAAATATACACCTGACCGAATTGTGGTTTCTTCTAAATTAAACTTGTCGTTGCTTTAATTGTTGCGAGACCACAGATTTTCATAGTGTATGGTCCATTATTGTGTAAATCTACTTTTTGAGCATTGAATGATGCAAAGGCGAAAAGATTATTGTAGTCTCGTATATTTTGCCTGTAGTGTTTGCGCATTCTGCAGTGGGCTGGCGCCTTGCCCCGGGTTTGTTCCTGACTTGTGCCCTGTGCTGGCTGGGATTAGCTCCAGCAGACCCCCGTGACCCTGTATTCGGATATAGTGGGTTGTGAAATGACTAACTGACTGTTTGTGGATTTCACGTTCCCCAAACATCAAGTCTTTTAATTCTTGAGGATATACCACCTCATTGTGTAGAAACACTACTTTTCCCTGATGGCAACACGAATTAGACGATCTACAAGTCTCTGACTTAAACTGCAAAGCTTTACAATATTTCCATACTTCTGACATATCACCTATGTCCATATATTCGATCTCTATTTGCCTTTCCGTTATTTCACTGAGTAATAATTTCTTTTTGTTTGTACTAGTGTGATCTTTACTGTAATTTTTTTGATACTTTCGAATTTTTCTGCTTTTATATTCTATAACTTGTGTATCGCGCCTAAGTTTTTTTTTGTGTCTTTTGAATTCCACTGTTTTCATTATCTCTAACCAGCTCTGCATGTTTTTCGCCCTCTAGTTTTTGAACCTCTTTATGATGTTTTACTTTGTTTTCTACTCTTTGTCTTTTATTTCTGACCTTGCTTTGTCCTGCTATTTTTTCAATTACACCTGGTCCATGATGATTATTTTCCCTTTTTTCGAGTAATAATTTCCTTTTGTTTGCGCTAATGCGATCTTTACTCTATTTTTTTTTGATACTTTCGAATTTTACTGCTTTCATATTTAGCTTTCTCTACATGTGTATCACGCCATCGTTTTTTTTTTTTTGAGCCTTTCAAATTCTACTGCTTTCATAATCTCTTATCTGCATTTTTTTCTCTCCAATGCTTTTGGGTCTCTTTTCTCCGCACTGCTCTTTCTTCTTCGCTTAGTTGTTGACATTTCATCTAGAACATATTGTCCTTATACGCTTTATATGAGCTGAGAGCAGAGGATCTGTGTCTGCTAAAAGCCTTTACATGACTGAGAGTTTTGATGACCGTGGTCTTATTTGAAAATGGTTGTAAGTAGTGCGTGACTTGCAAGAATCTCATGTTCCACGTCCCCACGAGACGGTCCTGGGACAATCTCGTAGCACCAAGTCTCATGTTTAAGGTCCCCGAGAGACTCTCCGTGGCTAATCTCTTTTGTCTCGCGGGTCTTTTAAGTGTCTTCTGAGAAGATCACGTCTCATCTCCCTGGTCTCCCATTCAAGATTTTTTTTAATAATAGAGAGAAAAGCTTGTCAGCATAGATGAAGACACAGTCTTTCCTTCAAGACATCCTCTAATATAAGCATGAATGTGGTCTGCCTTCTGCTTCCGGAAGTCTGTGACCAGCTTTTCTGTTTTGCTCAATTAAAGGTTCTAGCACTCCTGTGTCTAATGTAGGTCTATTGTCAGTAACCATTATCATCATTGTTGGTAGTTAATTCTATGATTGTAGTGTCCCGGGCAAATTTAATGATTGAGATGTAACCATGTTTGTCCACTCAATCATAAGTGAACAAGCAGTCAACCATGGGCTCAACATACTACCCTTTGGAATACCTGTATTGAGAATCAATGTGGAGGAAGTGATGCTGGCAATCTATAAATGTCTCTGTCAGTTACAAAGTTCAAAACCATCTTGCAGAGGGTGTCATCAAATCTCAGGTCTAGGACCTTGGTGATCAGCTTTATAGAACAGCAGTATTAAATTTTGAATCGTAGTCTGTAAACAGTAGTGTGCTACAGTAGATTTTATTATCAACATGTGCCAGGACAGCAGACAGCATGAAAGTTTGGCGAAATGGCATCCACTCTAGACCAAAGGTGTTGACATTTAAAATGATTTATGTGTTCAGCAATCTTTCAAAGCATTTCATCACAATAGGGGCAAGGGCCACTGGTCTGTAGTCATTTGGACAGCTCACCTTTAATTTCTTTTACAATGGATTATTATGTTTTGGAAGCAGGCAAAAACCATAGATTCTTTCAGTGAGGCATTAAATATTTCATTGCAGACACCACCTTATTCCTAAGTAGTCAATAAAAGTTTTTAAAAAATGTTTTTAGACATTCTATCTGGACTGGATACTATATGGATATTGACTCATTTATTAACCTTTCTGTGATACTGCAGGCATTCAAATGGCAAAAACTTTGTTCTCATGATCAAAGCAGGTATAGAAAGCATTAAGTTCACCATCTAGAAGAGAAAATGTAGATGCAATTGAATTAGGTGTTAGTTTGTAATTGGTAAGTATCTCTAAACCCTGCCACATTTTTTACGACTCTTGACAACTTCTATACCCAATTACCAGTTTCTACCATTAGCTTTATTTAAAATATTAGTCTAGGTATACTGTATACTAAACATTGGTATTAAAGTACTTTTCCATGAATTATATCAGTATTCTTTCTATAACTGCATCTTTTGAAATTATATTATCCTTTATATAAGTTTTATAATATAAGAGAGCATCATTAACTACAATAATTTGGAAATATTAGCATTAATATAATTATTACTACATTTTGACATTAATATCCCAAGTTAATACACCTTGCTAATTTTAATATTGACATATTTTGTTAAATGTTCTGTTTTAGTAAAACCAATGTTATACATTAAGTATATATTATTTACTGATTATAATCTCTCTTTTACACCTTTGATGGGAAACAAGTGACCAGATTTAGGGATTCCTATAACTATATCTTATAAAGAGACTTGGAGATACAACGAACAGCATTATCAAAAGGGTCCACTTTTCATCAAAATAGATTCTTAAATTAAGTGCTCATAACTTACATCACTTATTTGTGAAAAATAAATATCTGAACTCAGATGCCATTGTTTTACAGGGAACTTACACATTTGCTGACGGACTTGTTTATAAGGAACGAGAATGGAAGTACTGTGATGGATATGACAGAAGATTTTACAAGGAAATGCTGGATGGACTAAAACCAGCAGGTACTCAAAATGAAAAGTGACTGTAGAGGAAATTTTTTTAAGATGGATGGATTACATTATTAGTGTTGAAAATACTTTTTTTTACTAGCAATCATTAGTCCAAAAAACACTGTGAAAGGTAGATGTAGGTGTGAAATAATATAAATATCTTTCTCTTTTGTAAAAAGGCCGGTGCCAACTTACAAACAAGGACCCACCTACAGTGATCCCAGAAGGTTGTTACGATTGTGGAGATGGATTTTATAACCCTGTTACCAGAGTGGTGAAGGATTACAACAATAAATTTCTCAGAAATGCAGGTAAAATTACTCTGGAATTTTTTTAAACATGAAAGCTGAAAATTATATACTCCTTCAAAAGCTGACAATTAGATGCTTCTTAGCTAACTGCAACAGCAGTCAGATATTTGAGACATCAGGGAATTACCAGCAAAAGTTGGTCTAAGCTATCAGTCTATTCACATCAACTTGTAGAATAGTATTCTGTAGTATTAGAATAAAAGATGCTATAAAAATTAACCTGTTGTTCTGAATGGTAGATTGTAATTTACTTAAAATGCAATGGATTTGAATATTCCCTTTCAGTTTTCATGAAATTAAATGCCCATATAACTACTGTATATAGATTTCATATAAAAAATAGAATTACCTTTAGGATATATTGAATTATTTTTTTTTAATTTAGTGGTCACTAGCTAAAAAAGCATTGTGCCATAGGAATGTAAATTTGATTCCCATCCTGCTGTTTTTGTACAGCATCGTCTTTTGGATCTTCTTCAAGTGCTTCAATGCATCTTAAACATGTGAATGTCTGGGAACTAGGTAAACCTAAATAGTCCTGTTGTGAGTGAATGTGGGAATGTTTCACTGTGTTCTGTAATAGTGTCAACTTTTATACAATTATTTTTGCCTTTTGTCCAGTGCTGCTGAAAAAGGTTCCATCTCTCTACTATCTTTTAATGGAAAAATTGGGTTAAGAAAACCAAAATACTGCAACTATTTTCAGTCATTTTAACATTGATCAACAAGTCAGTTGCCATTTCTTTTTCTTAAATTATAGCACACATTACAATTCACCTAACTGAATTGCATGAGTATGCAGAAAGGACAGAACAAAAACATTCAATGAATACAGAAGGACTTTAAAAAGGCAAGGTGCATTTTAACACACTGTATAAAGGTTGGCAGTGTCTGGTTTACTATATATGAGAATAGTGGACAAAATAATTTAGGACTTTGTTACCAAAGATGGTTATACTAACACCAGTATTTAAATAAATGTTACAAAAACAGCATCCACCCAGTTTCTCAACCTTCATCTTTCACTGAAGAGTTCCTGGGAGCTGGAAGTCAGGATGCCAGTGCACTGCAGTGTATTTTCACACACACAGACACACACATGCATGCACACACAGAAAATACAGAACCATAAGTTAACCAAACACACATGTCTTTGCGATGTGTGATAAAACTAGTACCTGAAGAAGCATCCACACATACATTTGGAGAATAAACTGCACTACCAGTGGATGGATGGAGAATAAATCCAAGCAGCTATGTTAGCCCCTGTACCAATGTGCCACACAAGGTACAGTATCCTAATAAAAATAATGAGAACTAGCAACTTCTTATATGCAGCTTCAAGGTGGTATGGTGGTTGGTACTGGTGACTTGTTGCTCTAAGTAACCAGGTTTAATTCCATTCCCATTCACTCTCTGATTAAAATTTACACATTCTTCTCACACTCACAATGGTTTACAGTTCACAATGATTATCTCTTGATAAGTGTCTGTTAGGTTGCTTGGCATCTTTCTATAGACACTGTACTGGTAAAAGTGGTTAAAAATGGATATATGAATGGATGAATATGAGATGTTTTCTCCAACTGTTTTATCTGCAGATTGTTTTTTGAAATTGTAAGACCTGAAAGCAAAAGTAATGCCTTATGCTGCCAAGTCTGTTAATTTTCCCATCATTTACATGTTATTTAATTGAAACAGAGAAGCACAATATACTTTGCTTATATAAATGTTTCCATTGAACTTTTCTTATGGACATATTCTTAAAAGAAATTCTACAGTGTAGTGGGATTTGCACTCACTTTCCACAAGTCCTCAGCTGTAAAGCAGTGTATGTAATGTCTCTGAGGCATTTTTATTTATGTAATTCTAAAGTTGTCTAATGATATCACTTTGTAAAGTGTGGATAGCAGAATTGCCCTGGATAATCTTAGGAAACCCTGATAGACTTCCAAAGAGTCTTTCTGTGATCCATTGTCTGAGTGAAAACAGATGGTTTTCAGGACCTCGGGTCATTCTTCATCGTAGGAAAGGGGATGTAGTTGACATATGCACCCAAACAGTGGATCAAAGGTTATGTGAGTGAGATCTGTCCAGACTCTTTAGTAGGACTGTTTTTTCGCAAATGCTGCAAAAATACATGGTAGAAGTGTTCAGAGAAACGGCCTTCTGCCAAGCAGTGTTTTCACCCTCTTCCATGTACAGAAGAGGTAAGAATGTGCCCTTTATTTTTAATCACCATTTTCACCTTCATTGATGTATTTGGAGTGGAGGGTCAGTTTGTTATAAACTTGTCTGGTAGAAATATTTAAACAGGATTGTTGTAGTAAGGTTTAAAATACAAACTGTAAACATTAACAGTATGAGCATCACTCTACTTCTAGATGACTAGGTGCACCTTGTATGGGGCAGAATCACTTTACTAAGATTTACAGATCATGTGCTAACATTTTAGCTGAGGTCATATGAAGAAATACGTTACATGGAAGGGTATAATGTAAGTAAAAGAGAGAGTCTCAAAGAATAAAGCAAATGAACAATTTTCCTTTACAGCAAATAAACGGTGCTCGGTTTCAGTTTGGAAATGTACAAAAAGCCATGGAGAAACCTATACCATTTACTGTAAGAAATATCAGGAAAAATAAGTAACTATTGTGGCAAAAGGGGACTTGCTTTCAGAAGTAACTTATACATGTTAAGATAATGTGGTCATTAGTAATTAGTTAAATGCATAACTCTTTCATGGGTAACACAAATCTTTACATATTTTTTATCTAATAAATGATTGAGTAGTGTACAGAGTTTAAAGTGATGTAATGTTGTTTTGACCACAAATGCAGCTTGCTATGAAGGCCCATATCATACAGGAGAGAAAATCATTGAGTCCAGCAATAGGTATTGGTTACTACCTAATGAAATGCGCTGCTGGGATTGGCAATGGCTGTTGCAACCCTGAACTAGACTAACCCGTTTTGGAAATTGATTTAAAGGAAGATATTTTTAACACAGGTAGCATGTTAAATGTTATGATTAGTGATCAGTGCAGCTGACCCAGGTGTTTGAGTTTAAATTGAGTTTCTTTTCCCCATATGTCAATGGCTTGCAAGTTAAATTATCTAAGGACTAAGTTATTTACAGTGCCTCAACTTTATCTATGAATATAATCATTCATATTGATTCCAGGGTTGGTTAGCAGTGTATCTATAAAACAAGTGTTCATTGAATGTGTAGAACATTAATTTTTCACAGTCATCTGATTTTTACATTCTCCAAACCTAGTGTACTTGACAGTATTGTAATGGAGTCCAGATTTTGATTTAAGATTTGCATGTCGGTGAGTAGGTCTGTGTAACAGTCATAGCCACCTGGGAGAAGACCCAGGACAAGCTAAAAGAGATTATATTGCTTGAGTGGCCAGGGAACTTTGAGGAATTCTTCAGCAGGAGTTGAGAAAAAGTTACTAAGCAAAGGGCTGCTTGTTTTGAACAGCTTAGTAACCTCCCAGTACAACCCTCACCATAAAACAAATGAAATTAACATTTAGCAGTATGTAGTCTGTTTAAGTGACTTGTTCTCCAACTTGCTGTTATTTTTTACATTAAAATAATGTTTGATATTTTTTGTCTGGTCAAAATTTATACAGTAACCCCTTGTTTGCATTAGGCAGTAGTTTCAACATTACAAGTTAAGCTACTTTTTGCAGACTATTTGCTACAACTAAAGAGAAAAAAAATTAAAATTACTTTTTTAAATTTAGGAAGCAGTGATATATACATATATATAAATGCATGACTTCTAAAATGGATGTCTTATCAGGAGATGATAAGAAAAAATAAGAAAGTAGATGTGTAAATGAATAGTTAATATGTGATAATCTGGTAATAGCATACTAAATAAATTAGAATTTCAATGGATTTCAAGTAGCTTTGAAAACATACACGAGTAAATATCCAAGTAACAGATATACAAAAACAGCTAATAGCATTGACCATGGCTCTGGTAAGTGGTACACTGAGACTTTAATTGAATATGGTGAACTTCATCTTAAATGTCATTCTTTAAGACATGCAGATTTCCTTTCTATTGGTTTCAACCAGGTGATGATTTGTGTTGATTCTTCTTCATGAAAATGGTTATTGGTACATTTATTTTAAAAAGAATAAGAGCAATTAATGTTAGCTGTTATCCGTCCTGTGCATTTTTCTTATATTCTTAACATTACAGTAACTCCAACTTTTATATTAAAGTAATTCCCATAATTAGTTGTCCCCCTACTTTATCAAAGCTCCAACCATTATCAAGCTCTCTTAATTCAGTTTACTGTCTTGAGGGCTCTCTCTCAGCAGCATGGTGTGCAATGCAGAAGCCAGTCTCATATTGGATGCCACTTCAACACAAGGCACAAAGGTTATTTTAAAAAGAGGTAGAGCAAACTCTATATTTAGCTTGAACCATTTGGGATTCATTTATTTTCTTCATAATGTAGTCTTCAACAAGTTTGTCAGTTTAGGTGTGAAGATAAATTCGATAGCCAAGTCTACTTTTGAAAGAGTTCTGCGTCATTATTTGCTCTTGCTACTCCTAACGAGGAATTAGACTTCCCAGAGGGACCATTTAGGCCATAGGTCTGGAGTGGGCAAGGAAAAAGTAAAGAAACAGCTGCAGGCAAGTAGGAGGAACCTGGGGGGAAAAAGGCAGGAATGAAAAGGAACAGACCCAGCAGTGCTGCTTTGTAGGCTCGGCAGGAAGAGACAGGAAATACCCAGGCTTTGGGCCAAGTCTTGCAAAGCAGATGGTAGGAAGTATTCAGGAAGTTCTTTACACTGCTCTAAAGGCTAGACAGGTCAACCGAAAGTGACACTGTCTCTCTCAGGTCTGGGAGTGGTACCAAAGGAGGTCCTCTGACCCTTGATCTCTGCTCTTGGTGGAGGCCTCTTTCTTAGCTTTATAACAGAGGAAAGTCAAGACACTCCTAGGGAATGGCTATTCTAGTCATTGTTCTTAAAAATACTTGGATTCACTGCAGATTTTCCACATTATTGTTTCAAAGCATTTGATCTATTCAGTATCTCACAAAAGTGAGTACACCCCTCACATTTTTGTAAATATTTTATTATATCTTTTCATGGGACAACACTGAAGATATGACACTTTGATACAATGTAAAGTAGTCAGTGTACAGCTTGTATAACAGTGTAAATTTGCTGTCCCCTCAAAATAATTCAACACACAGCCATTAATGTCTAAACCGCTGTCAACAAAAGTGAAAAGATATAATAAAATATTTACAAAAATGTGAGGGGTGTACCAGTACTCTTGTTAGATACTGTATTTTGAAAAGATAGTACATGTTGTATGTATGTGATTCTTCATCCAAAATTTTACAATGGCAAATGTGTATTCAGGTTACAAACAAATGCATGTTTTAACACTTTGGTAATTGACAGTCAGTTTGTTTCTTTTTATTTTCAATGACACATAGATGATACATATTACATTTACACAAACAACTAGAAGCAATTTAAAAATTTAAATGCTGTTAGCAGGCTTGACTATAAAAGATTCACTTTGATACCCTAAACTTTTATTGGAATCAAAAACAGAGTTTTAGCATTACTTGTGTTTGTGGTGTTGGTTGCCTGTTAACTGTTCTCAGCTCTAGGATTTAAGAGTGTAAAATTACAAGAACAAGATTTCCACCCTCTGTTAAATCAATGATTAAATTTACAGGCTTTTCTGTTCTGCTTATTATGTGACACTGTATACATAATGTATATATTGTATAATGTGGCCAAGACCTCAAATGAGAAGGCTGGGGCAGGTTTACTCAGTGCCTTATCTCCCTATTCTAAACCTGTCAGGGATAAACATCTTAATTAGTGAACCTGAACTGGCAAATTATGACCTATTAGTAATATGTGCTTTAATTTGCTTTTGGCATTTGATGTAAAAAGTACACACATATGAGGCTCAGGACAGACCTGGCACAAGATTGGAAAAAGGATAAGAAAGTCTCAATCAAAACTCTTGACCGAGAGTCAGACAGAAGGCACCTGTCCACTCAATTGTGAAAAGTAACAGGTAGTACTATGTCTTATTATTATTTTGTCAGAAGTTGAACAAGACAAATGTACTGTAGAACATTATACAACTATTTCAAATAATTAAAATAGGTATATATAATAAATTAAAATCTTACTTCTGACCAGTCAGATGCCTCAAGTGTTAAAGGAGAACACAAACAAAATGCACAACTAAATTCTTTGGTCAGTTCCAAATAAATAAAATAGGTAATACAAAATAAGTAAGTCTCAGTTCTGACCAGTCAAAAGATTTCAACATTTGCAGGAGAACACACTAAATTTGTTGGTCAACTTCAAATAAATAAAATAAAATCTTAATTATAAAATCTTAAATCTAAAACTAAACTCTTAAATGTTACAAGTTTTACAGAAGAACACAAAGTAAATTCTTTGGTCAGTTCCAAATAAATAAAGTAGGTATTAATACAAAATAAAATCTAAAAAAAACCCCTCTATGCTGTATATATCCTCTGTGCAAATTCAAGCAGCTTTCAGATGTAAACGAAGGAGAACATACACAAAATTGACATAACCACGCAATTGTGGTCAGCTTATGCTCCAAATGTAGACATTTGCACAACGGGACTTACGGGACCCAATGTAATTGCTTGCGACGTGGACTGATTTTCCGGGAGCGAGTGGTCGACACCCGTGTGTGAGTTGGAGCTAGAGTCTGGGAAATTAAAGTTAAATTTAAAACAGAGCATACATTCATTCATAATATATATATTTAGACATGCCAACTTTATTCTCGACATTTCCACTTTATTTCTTGTTGTTTATGTCGAGATTAAAGTCGACATTTCCATTTTATTCTCGCCGTTTATTTTGTCATTAAAGTAGAATATCGTACACTTCATCTTAAAATCAATGTTTAATTTACTAGATTTTCTCAAACCCTGTCCAGATTAAACATAAACGTCGAGATTAAAGTGGAAATATCGAGAATAAAGTCGACATTTTTTTCTTTACTGTGTCTGTTTTTTTTTTTCCTTCTCTGTGGCCCTAATACAATTCCGTACACTCCCACTCCTGATGTACTAGCGTGAACTATGAAATTAGATTACTGCTAAAAGTTCAGTGTGCAAGAAAAATGCATTTTGTAAGTGCGAGTGACATTTTTAACATATTTTATAAGGGCAAATTAACTCCACAGGGCATGGCTCCTGCAGCCCAATCATTAGCACGTGTGCTGCTGCCACCTGTTCCTATGCTTAGGATTGTGTGCGTCAACCTAACCTGACATGGCTGTAACTCTATTCCAGTCACATGTTTGGTCTGGCGCAGCACCATTATCATTATTATTGGCTTTTTGTGTTGTCTGTCAGAATATGGATGGAAAAAGGTCTATCGATTTTCTATTGACCATGTCTTATATTTATATCGAGAGAAGTTATTATACGATAATTATCGATTTATCGCCCAGCCCTACTGAGGACCCAAATAAGAAAATCAGTACATTACTGGGACTCAAGAAGGGGATTATTTCCATAATGGCAATAGAGATATAATGAGACCAATAACAATGGCAATATAATAAAAACAGTAAAATGTTTACTGTTTAAGCATATTTCTCATATGAATATTACTAAAAGAAAAAAGTTGAAAGCAAAAATGTTGGTAAAAAATTTATCATTCAAAGCAGGGAACATATTTCTGAGGTATATCACTGCCAGTGTATGTGTTTAGTGTAAAATATAGATAAGCTGACAGAAATAAATAAAGGTTTTCTTTGTAAGGAGTGCAGCATGAGGATATGTTTTCTTTTAATATATAGTACAAATTGTCACTTAACAACCAATGGTACTGGATAAGGAATAAAAAAAACTTTTTCAAAGTTTTTCAAATAAGCTCCACCACTGCTTCCTTATTCAGAAACGGGCAACCCAAAAGCTGCTTTGAAGACAAGTCCATTTAAAGGCCACTCAAGGTTCAGGGACCCATTGACATCAGGGTTCTGTAGAGACTGCCCTTTTTGTGGTGGCAATTTAGCTATAGAGAGCTATACCTTACCTTGCAAGTCCAATTCAGGTAATTCAATTTACTTTTGAATAGTATGATTGACTGAGTATAGACTCAAAATGCTTTACAGCAGGGGTCTCCAACCTTTTTTCTTTCCCCTGAGAGCTTCTTTTACAAAATGAAAATGGCCAAGCTACTCATGTTTTCTAACGTTTATTCTCATAGCTTATTTCAACCCAAACAAACTGAAAAAGCTTGTTTTACCTGAACATTTACAAAATGTTGGTGTCCACAACTCACATTTTGCATTAAAACATCACAAAAAATATTTAGTTCACCTGCAAGTGCATTTTGTATGTCTTTATGCATTTTCTACTGCTGACACTATTGAATTAAAATATTAATGCTGTCAAAACAAAACAATGCAATTACAAATACACAGATATTACTTATTCATTTGTCATTTTGTTACATGTCACTGTTTCACTTCACAAGAGTATTCATATGTCCAGTTGCATGTGTGATATGTTTTTTATTTAGTCAGATGATTGGCACTGCATGTAGTCAGCAAGAGAGGTGTATGGTGGGGTGTAGCCACTTAGGTTCACTCTTATGGAATCATTTAAATGTTCATCTGTCAGACTTGTTCTGAATTTTGATTTCATGACATTCATGTCAGAAAAGGCAGACTCACAGACATATGTAGACCCAAACAAAGTAGACATTTTCAGAGCTGCTTGGTGAATATTCTTATAGTTATCTGGCTCTACTAACATCCAGAAATGCTAAGAATGCTGTTGAGACTTTAAATGCACATTATTTTGAAGGTTTACTAATATATGTCTCTATTATAAAAAAAAATCTTGGAAGGGAGACTAGGGAGATGAGACGTGATCTTCTCGGAAGAAATTTGACGTCCCCGCAAGAGACACTTTAAAGTCACGCAAGACAAGGCAGTGAGACAACATTTAAAACAAGTTCACAGACATCTAACCTAGCAGTTGTTGGACACGCTTCATGTGCGCCCAGCTCTTAAAACAATGACAAGCAACAAGCAGAACACGCACCTTGCCAGCAGCAGCAAGCCAGCAGATGATCCGACTGCTTCTCCTTAGCATGCGTTCAGCCAAACCACATCCCCCCCACCCCCTTCACAATGCGAGCGGCAGAGACGCGAAGTGGCAAAAGGACAGCTGCTGTACAGGCTTTTAAATGATCGAAGTAATATATAAAATCCAGTGTCTGTCTGTCTGCTTTTCATGAGAGAACTACTTAATGGATTTAGATCGGGTTTTTTTTCTATAATTTGCTTTAACATTCCGGTTGATTTTGCGACTTCTCTTATTTCACTATGTACCATAGTTCTCTTGCGGTACCGATTAATTTGCTTGAATCCGAGTGAGAAGCAGAGGGGAGTGGGGCGGGCCCCTCCTCACTCACTCGCCAGCTTCGGGGTGTGTTCCTTAATTCCGCTTGGCTAGCGAACGAGAGAACAATTAAATTCAACTTTAATATTTAAAATAAAGTGTTACTTAGGTCTTGATGAGTTTGAGTTCGGATATTCTCTTCAGTGTATGCCACATTGATAAGACAGATTGCAATTCAGATTGTGGATCGTGTTTTTGTGTTAAAAAGATTGTGATAATTATTTTTTGGAAAGATCGCCCACCCCTAATTTGACTAATCAAGTTTTCAAATTCATGTAGGATTCATTAACCCTTTGGTGAGCTATTTGGAAAGGGGTTGCGAGCTACTGATAGCTCACGAGCAACGTGTTTGAGACCCCTGCTTTACAGCTACGGCTACATATATATATAAACATAGAATTTATATTAAACACACAGTAAAACAAAAAAAAATCAATGATTAGCATAATCAAATCCAGACAATTTGATTTTCATTAAAAGCAAAAGGTCTAGTCGGCAGCTTTTTGGAAGAAGTAAACATTTGGCAGACTATGGTTAATAATAACATACAGAACTAACACAGATGAGTCTTAAATGTCATTTACTGAATTATTAATAAACTTGTAGTCAGGAAGTGAGCTGGCTAAGGTTGATTGTTCGGGAGCACATATGGTAGTGCATCTACAGAACAAGAATGGGAGGCAGAGAAATGGGAGATGTAAAATTGTGCTTTGGTGGGAAAATGATGGGGCTACCCATGAGTAGGTGCTGGAAACCATGTTGTTAACGTAGGTAAATGTGTCTTTTTTATTCTATTTGCCACATTATTTGACCACTGTATTATAGGTCTGCATTCCCACAGAAACCCCACAGTAACAATGGAACCCAACTCAAGGTGATGCATTGTGGGACTAAATTTAAGCATTGTGAATGAACATGGGCAGTTAGATTTTATTCATGTTGTAGGGAGCATACAGCCCGAGTGTCAATGAACTTCTGTGAAATCTTGAAAACCAAATAAGTAAATAATATACTGCAGCTATTATAATTTATCATCAATATTGTACTGTTTTTGTACTGTATCATTATCTGTGGGGGGCGCAGTGGGTAGCGCTGCTGCCTCACAGTTAGGAGACCCGGGTTCGCTTCCCGGGTCCTCCCTGCGTGGAATTTGCATGTTCTCCCTGTGTCTGCGTGGGTTTCCTCCCACAGTCCAAAGACATGCAGGTTAGGTACATTGGCGATTCAAAATTGTCCCTAGTATGTGCTTGGTGTGTGTGCCCTGCAGTGGGCTGGGTTTTGTTTCCTGCCTTGCGCCCTGAGTTGGCTGGGATTGGCTCCAGCAAACCCCCGTGACCCTGTAGTTAGGATATAGTGGGTTGGATAATGGATGGATGGATGTACTACCCAAAGTGATTATATTAAAGTTTGTGCTATGTCTGTAAGTTAGTTTGTATTATTCAAGTGACACAAGTTTATATTTTTGTTCTTGCTGTGATGATGGCGATAAATATGTAATAAAAAAAAATGAGACAAATCCAGACATGAAGTCAAAAGTATTTTACATTTTATTGTATGACAGTATAATATACAGTATATACAAAACAACAGACTGATGTTACAGACTACTGATTCCATTACGTATTCATCCACTTCTGCTGTGATAAGTTTCTTTAGAAATGAAATAAGCCTATGTGCAGCATCCCTGACCAATACCATTTTTGCAAAGACACTCGTTTTGGAAAATGCCCTCTTTTACACAGATTCACACAACTATATTTTATTAATTTTAACAAATAATTTTAGCAAAAATTGTGATTGTTTAATGTCTGGATTTAGTGCTGTTTCACTAAAAATTTCCTATAAATGCCTTCATAATGTACTTTTTTGTTAGACTTCCTTTTACCATTACATCTGGTCCACTTAATTTAACATTCACTTGCAATGCAAAAGAACAGATTGATGGAATGATTGATTTTAAAACAGCACTGGGGAATCAATAATCTAGTGATTACCCATAACACAACAAAAGAGTGTCTATTTGCATACCTTTACTTATCAGAGACAGAAAGTGCAATGGAGTTTCATTTTTCTTGTTTCCTTCAGTTTATACTTGTGGATATATATCACATTGCAATCTAAACAAAATAAATAAGTAAATAAAATAAAATTTTATCTTGGTCAAAAAATGAGACATAGTACTGCAAGTTGTCTTACCCAGTTCTAAACTCCACTTTTTTCTGCTATGTCAAGCATATATATTTTGCTGTAATTGCTTTGTTTATTATCTGCCACAGATGAGCACCAGTTCCAAATTCAAACTCCCTTTCCCTAACATCAGAATTGTCTTAACCTAGCATGCTTACTAGTAATATAATTTCCCAAGGGTAAATGAGAGCAAAAATTATTTAGGAGTTACATGGCAACAGGCCTTTACAGGTTCACTGAATAGCCTTGGGTGGATAATGACACTAAACATCTTCTTTAATGTCTCCATAAAGCAAGCCCTTATTAGCATCTCTAGTTTCCTTTCACAAAACAGAGACCTTTCTGAAAGAAAAATTATGGATGGCTAGAAAAAAATACTTTCATGAGTTAACCACTGATCTAACCTATTTGAAAATGAAAATGTAATGGTAATTAAAGATTGTCATATTTATTACACAGTAGCTGTGTGTAAATGCCAAAAGCTCTTTGTTTACAAGGTTTTAACCATGCTATAAGTTAACACCATAGATTTGTTCAAGTGACGCCTGCTTTAAAGTTTTAGGTAAGTGTAGCTAAACGGATTGTGCAGCCTGGATTCCTTTTTATAAATTGGTGCCGACTTCTGCTTTACCACTGTAAATAACTCCATAAGTGGCTTGATCCTTCATGGCTATATTGTTCATTGTGGTTTCCTGCTCCTAAAATAATTGCCCCTTTGAAACCTGCAAAGGTCCACATTCAAAACACTGCTGGGCCAAGAATAACAACCTGGCTTGAGCGTCTGCCATTCTATTGTGAGTCAAATTAAAGAATTTTCAAAAGGCATTGCCTGTATAGTATCTGTGCATTCATGCCAGTGAAAATTACATAGAAGAGCTTTTAATTACTGGCACTGATAATTTAACAGAATTGCAAAGGGTATTGATTTTCATCTGACTTAGAAAGAGGTCAAAAAATAAACAGGCAGGCTATTGTAATGACACATAGAGCATGTAATTTTATGAGAATATGTAATATACATAAATACTGTATATTGTTTAAAATATGAATGGCCCATTGATAGCTCCAAATGTATACAACGCCAGTTGTCAAACTTTCTTCTAAAGTTGATGCAGAAACTGTTGTACTAATTCAGTTGTCATGAATGAGGAAAGATAAGTAGTCATTGTATCTGATATAGGCTGTATATATTCGAAAGATTAATTCCAAATCATATCAAATTACAGTATATAGCTAGTGCTTTATTCCAAATTGCAATTTATATAGAGCTTCATGATAGGTGTGGGAAGGAACAGTAGCACAGTGGTTTGTGGTGTTACTTGTGTATTTTCTGTGCCTATGCTGGCTTTGTCCCACAGACAGGCACATTAGGTTGAATGGCAATGCTATAATGACACTGTAACACTAAGTGTGGGTATGTGAGTGAGTGTGCCTTGCAACTGATTAGTACCCTGTTCGGGATTAGCTCCTGCCTTGTGCCAGGATAATCTACTGTTCATAGCCACCATGTGTTGAAGAAAGTGGTTTTGCAAAATGAATAATGAATGAAGGTAATTTTAGATGACATGATGGTGCAGTGGGGTAGTTCTACCACATCAATGCACTAGAAACCTGGGTATAATTCCCAGCCTGTTCTCCTCATATCTACATGTGGTTTTGTAATAATTTTTGTCCACATCCAAAAGGTATGCTGGTTAACTGACCACTAAACATTGCTCTGTGCAATACACTAAGTGTCCGTGATTAACACGCACTGGTACTCTGTGAACCAGGAATGCAAACATGAATGGACTAACAGATAGATGGACACAAATAACATTTGTTTCCATTTCTACAAGGTGAAAACTGGCAGTGAAAATGTTTCACCCCTGGTCAATTGGTGAATCACTAGAGAGGAGGCAACTTGTTTTGGAGTGTACCATTATCTACTAAGTTGAGGAAAAAGACAATCGAAATGAATTCCATTACTTACTATTTGTATTTATGATGCTACAGCTAACAATATATATTGTAACAGGAACAACAACAGTGTAATGCTACAATTTACAGTGTGGCATAGTGGATAAAGCTTTTTACTTCAAAACCCTGAGGATGTGGGTTCAAATGCTGTTACTGACACTGCATGTCCAAGTCACTTCACCTACCACTGACATCTGACATTGTAACAGGAAACACAATAGTGTAATGCTACAGTTAACAATGTAGTTGCAGGCAGTGCAGTATAGTCATTAAGGCTTTGGACCTTAAAACCTTAGGCTTTGGGTTCAACTACTGTTAGTGACACTGTGTGACCACAAATTAGTCACTTCACCTACCTTTCTCTCCAACTAGAAAAAAATAATGCATCTCAAATGTTCTAAGTTGCCTTGCACAATGGCATACAATAAATAATAATAATTAAAATCAGGAATTGTGTTTGCATAAGGCAATGCCGTGACAAGTTCTGTCTGGATGCAAACAGTAGAAAAAGTGTGTAAAGTTGAATAATTATGCAAGTAATGCAGTTAGTCCTCTTTTTGAAATGTCTGGCTCTAATTGTGAACTGAGCACATTGTTCTTTGTTTTAAATGGTACATTATTTTATCAGTATTAGTGAATTCACAGATTTTGCAAAAGGAAAAGGCTGTTTTTCTTAAATTGGGGTGTGACTATTATGTGGATATAGCTATGTGCGTCTCTGCTACAGATAACAGGTGAATGAAATTTGGAAGGAAAACTGTTTTTAAAAGATTCAGATTAGATAAACAGAATTAAACAAGGTGGTAGGACTTCCTTTTCACGCTCATCGTGCAATCCTGCCAACTGGCATCACCCTCTGGTGTGTTTATTTATACTCTGAAATGATAGCAATGGCCGGATTTTACACTTTGAACTGAAAAAGTTTTGAATGTGGGACTTTTACATTAGGGGCAATTTAATGTTTGGAAAGGGCAGGATTGATGAAATGAATAATTCTTCCACATCTACAATAAGCTCTACATGTGAAAAAGCAGTGCAACACAACTCCATAGAAACCAGTGAGGAATTTTGGGAGTTTTTTTTGATTAAAATCATTCTTAAGCCAATTTTGGCGACATATATGTTCACTTTTGTTATAATCAGTAGCAATTAAATTATATTATTCTTAAAGAAATGAATCAAAAAAGTAATTTATTCAGTAAATATCCAAAACAGAGATATGTTTTGATAAAATTAAAGTTTCTGTGGTTGCTATATAATGTGAAGCACCATTTGTTTTCTTAACGTAAAAGAAGAAAAATATACTTATTTTTCAATTTAATAATGAAAACAAGTTGAGCTTTCTTATCCTCAAAAATGAATGAAATTTTCTTTTTCTTTACTGACATTTAACTTGCTGTCCTATGTTGCCCCGCATCATTCATGAAAAAAAGAATGGGTAAGACAAAAAAGAAATGCTTAACAATTTAACAATTTACAGTTGATTAAAGACTTCTACAGAATTATCACCACAGTTTCAAATGGAAAATTATACCAAAGGTGAAAATGTGCCTGTGCAGTCTTATTAGCATATTCACAGAATCAGTTTGGGGAAGTGGTAATTACGGTTAGCTATCCGCTAGTACCAATCAAACCAAAAGCATTAATTGGTTTTAAATAGTGATGAAATGTGCTTCTTGAGTCTGACCTCCATGTTGTGGGTGGTGGAAATGGGCAGGCAGAGAATAGGGGAAATATTTAGTTAGCATGCAGCTGCTTCAGTGTGGACCAGGCATCTGTGATTTAAATTGTTGGCCGCACAGCCAGGTAGGGTCTGAAAAGGCTAGTCAAGAGGCTGTTAAGGCCATTGCTGGCAATTACCAACAATCAGACAGGGGTTTAAGACTTGTTCACAACAATAGGCCCAGTTTGCCTTGTTTCAGAGGTTACTGCTGAAGAGGTTGCAGCTGCATGCAATGATTCAGATCCACCATAAAAGAACTACCTCGCTGTAATTAGCACCCTTTTAATTTTAACTAGGGGAAAAAAGTAAATTTATAATCTAATGTTTTAACTCTTTGTAAGCTCACAAAAACAGTCATATACAGAAGCAACACACACGTATTTGAATGTAGGGTGACTTTCTCTGAAAATATAGTTTTAATTTCAACTGTCAGAGTTGTTAATTAGTCAAAAGTCTAACTACTGTAGGCAAACCACAAAAATAAAAAAGAAAAAGATACTTTTGCAATTTACACCAAAATGGCTACTCTCACCAAATTTATGTTGGAAGTTAAAGTAATGTGGTAAATGTTTTTGGATCTAATTTGAAAATGAAAGTTACTTAAGAATGCATTATGTTAACCATATTTGTACAACCTTTTATTCAAATGTCACTTTAAGGCCTAAGAAATAAACAGACAAAAGACATTTTTGTCATGGGAACAATAGCATTTCATTCTCTCAGCTAATCAAATTGAAATTTTGATATTATACGCTATATATATTTAACTCACTTTATAACAAGGTACTTTATGTCTTTTATATGGTCAGATTTTGTATAGTATATATCCCAAGCTATTTGGTATAAATATTCACAAAATTATTAAAGTGTATGGGAATACTTAATATTACTGTATGTCTGTGTTTTTGTACACACAGCACATATGTGTCTTTGTGTGGAAAGCTAATATATTCAATATAGTAATATGCTATATGCAATTTTAATTACATTTTGTATAGGTATGTGTATATTACTATGGTTCAATGCATGTGATTATACTTTTATGCATAACATACTGCAGTACATTAATTTGCATACAGAATTATAGTTCATGTATATATAGAGTTTTATATGTCACTGCATGTATATGCTGTACATCTTACTACAGTATACAAATATGACCTTCATTAGTGCTGTCTATCACAAGATTAAGGTGACAAAAGCAATTTCCAGAATGAAAAAAACAGAGCACCACTATCTTTATCATTCACTAACCTGATCAGTTTGTATCAGATGCACCAAACTAGTTGAAAATTTTCATTAAATTCTTAGACAGAAGCTTCATGTGTCCCGTTTTGCATAAAGAAGTTTTGAGTTAAACCAACTGGTGAGAAGGAACACATCTTGCCAAAAGAGTTTCCAGTGGCCTTTCAAAAATCCGAGGGTACAGAACAATTTTAAATGACTGCATGTAAATTTATAGAGCATTACAGTTTACAGATGTGCATACAGCATTAAAATTTATGTGCCACACAAGTCCTCGTTTGTAAAGTTTAAACAGTATATATGCTTGTATAGGGTACTAAAATATATCTATTTGTGCAGAGTACTAAACTTTCTGTGTGCTGATAGAATATTAAATTACAATACAGATGGGAGGGTAGATTATTACAAAGGTTTAAAATAGTAGTGTATATGTATAGTATTATATATGTGTATTAATATTTCAGTGATTATATGTTTGTGTTTAGGTCTGCTCATTGTTGAGTATGTAGTGTACAAACCTTTCAGATATTTTAACTTTTACTGATGTAAAGACGCAGCTTGGTGGCGTAGTAGTAGCGCTGCTGCCTCGCAGTTAGGAGACCTGGGTTCGCTTCCCGGGTCCTTCCTGTGTGTAGTTTGCATGTTCTCCCCGTGTCTGCGTGGGTTTCCTCCCACAGTCCAAAGACATGCAGATTAGGTGGATTGGCGATTCTAAATTGGCCCTAGTGTGTGCTTGGTGCGTGGATGTGTTTGTGTGTGTCCTGCGGTGGGTTGGCACCCTGCCCGGGACTGGTTCCTGCCTTGTGCCCTGTGTTGGCAGGGATTGGCTCCAGCAGACCCCCGTGACCCTGTGTTCGGATTCAGCGGGTTGGAAAATGGATGGATGATGTAAAGACAGAAATTAGTACAAATATAATCAGAGTACTTCACTTAAATTAAGTATTTAAGCAAAAATCAAATCAAGAATTTTAAAGACAAATTACTGAAAACAAAACAAAACAATTTCAATATCCTAGTGGATATGTGATGTGGTTGTAACTGTTTTCTTTTAACCAATACCATTCCACATCATGTTCAAAGGTGTTCTGACTTCACCTCACATGATCTAATGCAATTCTGAATGGCTCTATTTAAAAGCAGCTGTTTTTGTAAGATTTTCTTGAAGGTTTCTTGGTTACATATTTAAGAGATAACCATGGTCCACAGGGTGCTAATAAAATGTATATGGGTTCTTATTATTCAAAGGTACGAAACAGCAGGCAAACTAAAACTGTGAACACTGTGGAGGTCATTATTATGAATGTAAAACCTTTTGCTTGTTGACAGAAAGCTAATGTCAAACATTAAGTTATGTTATGTCAACGACCCAGAAGCACACAAAATAGCTTAAGTCAAGAAACACCTTAAAAAAAGGAAAGATCAATGTTCTGGAATTACACAGTTCTATAGAAATTTCCTGGACCTGAAAAGGGCTGTGGAGAGGAGATCACCTAACAATTTGACTGAGCTTTGAACCCTTCTGTAAAGAAGAGTACAAAAATAGTAAAATCCAAGCACTAAATTGATAGAGAGCTATTCAATGAGATTTACTACAGGAATAAGAGCAAAAAGTTTCTTCCATAAAGTGAGTTAAAGAATATACACAGTTATGCCGGATTTTTTTTCTTCAAAAATCTATTCCTCTTCTACTTAACTGATGTTGACTATAAGCTGTTACAGAGATAAAGGTCTGACATGAATTGTGTTTACAACAACAAAGCCTTAAATAAGGTTGTGTAGATTTTCAATACCTACATTATATATCTATGTATGTTTTAATATATGTAGTGTATATTTAGTTATCTATATATGCCAAAATGTACTTGTGTTAAAAGCTATGGTGTTATTCTAATTTGTTGTTCTTCATTCATTTTTGTTTTTTTCAGATGATGATGAACATGAATGGATAGTTCAGAAATGTCGAAAAGGGTGGGATGAGGTAACAGGATACAAGCCTAAACATTAGATAATATCAGCATTGTTCCTATGCATTTAAAATTGAACTTTTCTTTATTGATCTAGTTCAAAGATGTACAGTATATACTATTTAAATTTCACATAGCAGATTGTCTGTTCTGAATACTAATTGTCCTCTAAAGCACACTCTTTAGATCTCATTTTTGTTTACTCATATATTTACACTGCATTTAGGGTCAAGTAAAAAAGTAACTTAACTTAACTATAGGATATGGATTCCAGCTAAAAATGTCTCACAGGAAAATGTCTTTCTTATTAAATTAATCTTAAGCGAATAAACTTATTTTTTGATTATGTCACCTTTTGTGGACCTACTTTTGCATTTTGAGTAAAACCAGAAGTTTGTCTGGAAGATTCATAGACTTTGTTTTGTCACATTTGATATTTTTTTCCTTTCTGCTTTTTTTTTGTTTTTTTAATCTATGAGTGCTAGGTGAATTTATAATTTCATTATACTCCACTAGGGATGTAAGCATTCTAAAAGGTGTGCAGCATTAGAATTAGCCAATAATTTTATTTTCAGTAAAGAGGTTTCCTTAAAAATACATACAGTGCAAAATTAACAAAATGCATTAGATCATTATAGTCAAGCAAAAGTGTAAAGAATATTGTCATAAACTGACAAATATTTTCATAAAAATTAATGCCCAACTTTACTGATTCCTCAGTGGGGTAATTCAAGTTTATTATGTTAATCAGCAGATTGAAGGGAAAAACAATAACTGTACTCCAATAACTTAAAAGTTCTATTTTTAGGATAAAATATGTAGTGTTGTTTAATACACATTTACTTTAATGTAGAAATAACACAAGAGTGTGCCTTATATACTTTTGCCAACCTTGTAAATAATTTAAAGATTGTTAAATTCATTGCTGATACTAATCAATAATAACGTAATATTCTCACACCCCCCACATCCAGTTCAGAGTTGTGGAGAGCTGTGGCTTATGGGATTAAAATAGCTCAAAATCCATTCATTGTTTTATTATTGCAAAGTTTATAATATTCTTTTAAAATAAGCTATTCTTTTTCATTTTGTACATTTTGTCTTTGCACAAACATATGTATGGAAGGACACAGAATTTGTCTGATTTGTTTTACAAGGAAACGTTTCAGTTGTCTTTTCATCATGCCTTTCTCTCAGTTATTTTAAGAATATGAATTGCATTCTCTTTATAAATTGTACCAAGAATTTTACCTTTACATGTTAGTTACTGTTTTTCAAGGATGGTGTGATGAGCAAGTTTATTCTGAAATTCCATGTTATTAAATGCTGAACATCTGCAGAAAAAAATTGTTTAGGTTCTCAAACTATGTGTGAAGTATTTCAACATTAAATTATTTTGCTCTGTAAAAATAAAGCATTTTAATTCCCATTCTAACCAAATTTGCTGGCTGTTATTACCCATTCAAGGTAAAGGGTACACAATAATTTATACACTTAGTACTGTATTGTTTATCTTTAATAATCTTAAAACCCCTTACCACTTTGTGCCAAAAATTAAATGAAATATAAGAACATCTTTTATTCTGCAAGTTTTGTTACTGTTGTTGCTGTTTTTTTTTTTTTTTACTACTTTTCCCTGTGAGTGTGTGCATGAGTGAGTGTACCATGTGCTGGACTGGTAAACCATTCAAAGATGGTTCCAAATTTGTGCTCTCTTTAAATAATGCCTTGTTTCATGTGAAACACAATCTAAAGCATTTCACAGGTAAATAATAAAAAGACAATAAATATTAATCTGAATACAGGTATGTGAAAGAACTACCTACAACAACAACAACAGCATTTATTTATATAGCACATTTTCATACAACAGCATAGCTCAAAGTGCTTTTCGAAATGACAAAGAGAAAGTTACAAGAAAAGAAAAATAATTAAGATAAGGCAATTACATTAAAGAATAAGTAACAACAAAACAAGGTAAGGTCAAATGGCCGGGAAGACAGAAAAAAAAACCCGGTTAGGCTGTAGGAAAAAAAAAAATCTGCAGGGGTTCCAAGGCCAAAAGACCACCCAGCCCCCTCCAGGCATTCTACTGAACAAAAACGTTCCTAAATCAGTCCCCTTTGTTTTCATGCTTCACATGATAGGATTTGATGAAGTTGGTCTCGTAGAAAGATGAGACCCCGCATTCATTCCAAAGTTTCAGGGGGCTGAATGGTGCTTTGATCATGTGGTAATACCTAATGGAATTTAAGTTGTCAAGGCCACACCTGAGAGCCACACTAACTAAACTGTCTTGAAATTCTTTTATCTCTTCAAGTTTAAAACATTTTCTGGTTCCTATTATTGGATTTGGTATATCTAATTCCAGTACAAAATAAGTTTTGCTTTCTGTAGGTCTTATTTTTTTCTATTCTAATGAACCAAAAAACAGTTTGCTTAATGTGAAAAGGTGGACATCTAAAATCACTTTTTCATTATTGATGAAATTTTACTTCACAAAAATGATCTACTGTTTGTCTATTTTGTCTGATTTTGACTTTCATATTTATTTTGTGATTACCACAAGCATGCTTTAAAAATGATCTACTGTATGTTACTTTAAATACACATTTTTCTGTGATTTTTAAAAATATCTTGAAATATTAAAATTTTGTTCCAAATAGCTAATAATTCAATTTCTGTGTGGAAAGGG
This sequence comes from Erpetoichthys calabaricus, assembly GCF_900747795.2. Lineage (NCBI taxonomy): Eukaryota > Metazoa > Chordata > Cladistia > Polypteriformes > Polypteridae > Erpetoichthys > Erpetoichthys calabaricus. Next base: position 30,033,587 of record NC_041402.2, read on the forward strand.
CCAATTATGACATATACTCCTTCTATTTTACTGTTTTATTAATTATACAAAAGACCAGTTCCAAAAAACTGAGCTGTTTTGTATACCTAATTATGGGAGAGTGTCTATATTCAATTGCTTATTAATTATTAAAAGCACTTGGGAGCAATATTTTCCTTTGCTATACCTTGTTAGTGGTTTATTGCAGCATCCTATTAGCTGTAAACGATTGAAATTCCACCTGATCTATTAGAAGCATTAAAGCAATCAAATAACATTTTGACCACTTAATACTCTTAAAAGGAGAGTAAAATTGGTGGTTTGAAATTGATCATCAGAGTTGAATTTCAGTGTTTTTGAGTGAGATGAACTAAAATTACTTACTTTAAAAAAAAAAAAAACTGTTCTATATTTGCTTGTTTTGTTCCAACTTAATTTCACACTTTAATACAATGTCTGATGCCAGCTTAAGTGCTTGCAGTCTATTTAATATCATTACTATAAAAGGTTTAATGAAAGCAGAAAGAAGAGATGATCAATATTGCAGCCATTGTTTGCTCTTCTTACTTGTTTTTCCCCTAGTTTCCATTAGACTAAAGTCCAGTAAAATTGTATTTCCCATTAGGGACAGAACAAAGGATAATTTTCTCCAGCACATTACTCACTTTAATTAATTCCCCACCTCTAACTGGTCATTTCAAGTTAATGCGCACAGATCCACTGTTCCAATGTAAATATCCAAAGATGCCCCTTTACCCCCTTTCATTTTAAGCCTTGGCCGTGGCTGTTTGTCTATAAACTGTTGATGTGCCTAACTTGACTCTGGTTTCAAGGATTCACTGGTTGGGTGGGTGGAGTCTGTGGGTCTGCATACTATGCCATACTAGATGAAGCTTGAGTTGTAAAGGACCCTGGAAATACTGCTTCAGAACAAGATTAATCATCCACTAATGCAAGACATTTCTTGCTTCCCTGTTATAGTATGCAACTAAGAGCCAGTAGTGGAAAGTAATTATTAGCAACCATGAACCATGAACACCCCAAGAACATATCTTTGTTCTTTGATTGTTTCCTGCCAATCACTAAAATTATACAGAACATTTTTGAAATGTGAAGAGGCACCTCTGGGATCAAGAGACCAAATCCGGGCATTCAAATTTCATTTCAGTTTGCTTCATAACAAGGAGGAACCCAAGCAGATGCAATGGAAACTGTTTTCAATTAGTTGTTTGTCTGGATTTTTTTTCTTCATTTTTTAAAGGCTGTTGGCTTTACTTGGGTAAAACTATTCACAAAATGTAGAATTTGTTCAATGGTTCCTTCCATTACAAACTTCTTACCAATATATGGGGAAGGAGTCATGTTACACTTGCTTCATGGATCACCTACAGAGGAGACTTCAGCTCAGTTTTTATATTTTTCTTTAATGAATGTTTTTTCCACAGTATTCATGATTTGATCTTAACAACCACAAGGCAGTTTTTTTGACAATTTTAATAAATCTCCCTTGTTTTAAACCTATACAAAACAGTGCTTTTAATTTTATTGTATTTTTATTGCATTTATTACACAAATTAAGACATTTACAATACACAGTAAAGAAATCCCAACTCTTGTAACAAAGCAGACAATTGAATAAAAAAGTGCTTACATGTGATTTTCTCTTTCAATAAATACTGGTACAATAATGTGGTATCTGTTATTCTTCAGGCCAACATGTTCTTTCCTAGCTTCCATGACTTACTATGTTACAGCTTTAAACAATGCAGTAATACCCGTTGCACAAAAACAGCTGTAAACAACTATATACATTAAAACCAGACAAGACCAAAATGAGTATTGAAACAAAGTTTATTGGACACAGAGCCACCTGCTTTAAGTGAGAGAGGAATGTTTTAATTGTACCATTGTCAAGAGTGCCATTTTATTTAGACATAATTTTGAAGCCAAATGGGACCTGCCATGACACATAAAGTAAGTAATTTAAACAGACCACTTAATTAATCATTTGTATTTTACTAATGAATAAATGTTTTTGTTTAATAGTGATTCTTCTCAGCTATTCACCATCAAGCCATCCTACTAAAATAAAATGTCTCTGAGTAGGTTATGACCATCTCTGACCATATTAAAGATCATTGGGATTATGAATATCATTGATGGATTTTATTTTACCAGGATTCAGGACATAACTGACTAAATAAAATGATTACAACGTCACTGCCTAGATAAATGATAAACAGGATTGTAATTGACTAAATTATATTTAATCTGTTTAAGGGCTTCTTTGATTCAATATAGTTCAGGGGGATTACGGACATCTCTGAATATATTATAGCTCAGAGGGTTATAGACATCTTTTATCAAGATCATAGCTGACTTTGATCATAGATTTCAAGAGACAGATTATAGATCCCAGAGATTATTGCTACAACTGACTAAATTAGCTCAAAGAGTATTAAGAATTTCTATGACTAAAGCATTTTGAATATCCGTGGTAAATTATAGCTCTCAGAAATGATGGATAATTCTGATCTATTAAAAAGAAAGCTAAAATATGTGTCGTCATGTGTGTATAAGGATACACACTGTGTAAACACCTTTTCTGATGAGGTTAAATCCAATTTTCATTTGCAGATACTCAGATTTATATCATTAACTGTAGTTCAGTCTATTTGATTTTATAAGTTACATATGGAAGCATTTTCCAGTTTACTACTTGTTTATATTATTTGCAGGTGAAAGCATGTTCACTTGGAATATGAAACATATATAATAAAACTGAACTAATTAATTACCAGAAGAAGGTTTATTCATTAATTTGTAAATATTCCAGCACAATGTCACAGGAAATTGAGCTTATTTTAGCATTATTAGTCACTGTTCAATCACAGGGCAAACTAACGCATATAACCATAGTCACCTGAACTAGGACAGTTTGCAGACAATAATTGACCTAACATACATGTCTTTAGGATGTATGACTAAACTAGAATGATTTCATTCACACACCCTGGTAGAACTGCAAATGTCACTGAGACTGTCAGAATTTGTCTTTGGTTGTTTGCAGCAGTAAGGCAACATTGCTAACAACTGCAATCATGATGCTTTACCATCTCTGTACATATAACTGTAATAATCTTCACATCTAACTGGTTCTCTTCTTATTGATCAGTTTTTCCAGAGGGAAACAATGTAAAGTTTGTTTGTTTTGAGAAAGCTCAACGAGGTAACAATTGTGATGTTTCAAAAGGGTTCCTTCTCTTATTGATATCTGTCAAAAAATAAAAAAAAAATACTAGAGGAAAGGAAACAATGTTCATAAATACAGTACATTCTGTCATCATGCCGTACGGCTTTCTCCAAAAACAGTTGTGTTGTGAAAACAGAAGAAGACAAAGTATTCTGAATGTATAGTGTTCCAAAAATATATGTAGACTTTTTAAACTTCTGTAATAATGTTGGAAGGACACAGCATTAATATTTTGTTTTCAAATAAATAAATGCCCACAATGTTCACCAACAGAGGCAAGACATTATTGATAATAATTGGTAACTAAGCAGCACGTTTTTTTTTTGTTTTGTTGTTGCTTGTGGAGCTGCACCTCAGGTAAAATTCAACTCTGAGGTGTTCTTAGTTTGTAGTATACATTGTAAGAGTACAGTATGCACAGTACTCCTAACGCACTTCAAGAATTATTAAGTGACACTCATTTGTCACCTAGCACCATTCTACTATGTTAATTGTAATATTTTAACCTGTGAGCTAGCATTATTATAATACATTAATATCAATTTTCTGAACCTGCTTTTTCCATTACATGTGTTGTAGAATACCATAGACTATCTTGGTAATATTGATTACAATGCAGGAACTAATCCTTGATGACTGCCCATAATTAGGATATACTAGCACAAAATTTAACTTTGGCTGTCAAAAGTTAGTCATCAATCTCTTTAAGCCATCCCTTTTCTGAATGTCCATTTTCTATTACATGTTTTTAAGCAGCTGTAGTCTATCCTGGTTTCATCTGACATAAAGCAAGAATCACTGGCAGACAAGATACTAGCAAAATGTATAGCTCAGTACAGAGCACAATAGCAGTGTCTCATGTTTTAAAGATGTCTAGTATCAGTGTACTCTACATCCTATCTGCCCATTCACTCTCTGAATTAGTTTGTTCTGTTAAAAGGTTGCAATGAGCCAAAGCCTATCCTGGCAACACTGTGAAAAGGAGGAATCAATCGCACAGAATTCCAGAACATCAGGTAAACAGGAATAATTTGGGTATCTGTAGTCTATCCTGTTTTCATTTGGCATAAAGTTGGAATCATTGGCAGACGATATCCTAGCTCAGCACAGGGCACAATAACATAGTGTCTGTCTAATGTTTTATAGCTGTCTAGTATCAGTGTACTCTACATCCTCTCTGTTCATTCATTCTCTGAATTGGTTTGTCAAGTGGCTGCAATAAGCCAAAGCCTGTCCTGGCAACACTGTGAAAAGCAGGAATCAAACCTGGGCAGTATGCCAGAACTTTTGGTAATCTGGAATAGTTATAGAATATGGATGGAACAGATAAAGATTCAGAGGGACAGTTCACAAGAATATTGCACCTCATAATATATATAAGTTGTAATGATGTACCAATATATGTGCTTTTAATGATAACAGATCCTTCATCTGTCATTTTTATATGGAAATTAGTAGCTATTTCCTAATGTTTGTGTATTTTATTTACAATAGACTCAAATTGAAACAAAGCTTTTATATAAACTCACAACTTAAATAAGCACAGACTACTTAAATGAGAGAGACATTTTTTTCATTATTGTTTTTGACTTTTGCCAATTAGATGAAGTTTAAACACAAATCTAATAAAAGTAACACACATTCTTGGTTTGCCTTTTTTTTAATGATCGAACTACCAGAGTATAGCAGACATGGAATCACAGAAATGCAATTTGCTATCAGGATGTCTTCTTTGAATATGTTAACACCAGTAACGGTGCACTGCACGATAACGTGCCGTGAATACACTTGACTTGAGCATTCCTAGTTTTCATCCTCTTTCTCTGTACGTTTAGCATTTGTTTGCTCAAAGGTTGATGTGCTTGCTGCTTCCTGAGCAGCTCTTCTTTTCTCCACCCTAGCGGCCCGCTTCTTCTCTTCTTTCGTCGGCATCTTTTTGCATTAAAACTGATTAACTCAGAGTTTGTGTTGCAATTACTTAGTACGTTTTCCTTAATTTTTCACTTAAGCTGGCACTTAAGTCTTCAATCTGCCTCAGGAATGATTTAAGATATGGAGAGGTAGGGGAAGTAATGGCGAAGGTGGTAGGGATGAGAACGGCGCCCATACACATGCGCCACACAGCTGCCCTGCTGGCCGCTGCCGAGAGCTGATTCTACAATAAAATAAAAATAAAAAGAGGATAACCTTGGAGGTCAATCATCACCCCGAAAGCGGATAGCAGACGTCTTATGTGTACCAAATTTCAGGTCAAACGTTTTGCGAGCTACAGGTGATTTAAAATCCTGGACAGACAAATGAACAGCCACAGTAGCGTTTTACATAGAAAGATTCTCACATAACAGCACCACCGACAATGGGGTGGTAGTCTGCAGTATTGGCAACTAAGTTTTATTCCTTTAAGATACCCAGTGTACTTGTCCAGGTTTGGTGCCCTTTAATAGTTGATCAGTAATTTAACTTGTATTATATATACAGTATATGTTTTACCTCTCTCCAACCGAAAAGAACAAGTGGGAACAAACTGTATATTTGTTGCAGCAGGCATTCATGGAGAAAAATGTACATACAGATAATATCATATATACTGTACAGTAATCAGAAAACCACAGTGTTTACTGAACAGTCTTACTACAGATACAAGTCTGGCATATCAGAAATAATCTCCACTTCAGACTATGATATTGGCGATGCCTTTTTTTTTTTACTCCATTACTTCTGATGCTGATACGGCATCCAATTTATTATGCTTTTTTCTTTGCTGGGGCAGCTGTGTGGTGTGGTGCTGGTGCCTAATAAGTCTAAGCAACTGGACTTGATAATTATTAAATTACATTTAAATGGTGCATGTCTAACCTACTCTAAGCACTTTACTTGGACAGTGGGGAACCACTTCAACCACCTTCAATGTGTAGCATCTACCTGGATGATGGACGTTAGCCAGACTTGTGGCATACATATGCCAGAAAACTGTTAGTTAATAAGGAACAGGGGATGATTAGGGGGCTAGAATGACCAGAACAAGGTGGGCAATGTAGCTAGGACTTCAGGAGCCATCCTACCTTTTCTGAAAGATGCCCAGGGTCTTGACCACTTAGAGTAAGGACTTCAGTTTTATGTCTCAAGCAAAAGGATGGTGGCAATTTTTACAGAATAGTCACTGTTTGTATATATCTTATGTTAACGTAAGACTCTAAATTGGATGGTTATGAGTGTGTTGGGGAGTATAGGTGTGCCCTGTGATGAACTGGCATTACACTTAAGGAGGTTCCCTTGAGTGTGATGCTGTTGGGACAGGCTCATGGTTAACTATGACATAGTAATGGAAAAAAACTTGAGAATAAAAATGATGAAAGAGTTTCCCAATAAGATGGAGCATCAAACTTTAGTAATCAAAAACACACAAATAAGGACTAATGTCCTCTCTTGTTGACAAACTGTGATTCAGACAAGGTGTTTTGCTACTTGTACAGTATTTTCTTAACAATACTATAAAACTGTACAATTTTAATACGCATAACAATAGCCAGTAGATTGAATGGCAGTATGTGAGTGTACCATACAGACAGACATTTGGCATCTTGTCCAGGATTGGTTCCTAACTTGTACTCGGGGCTGCTGACATAGGTTCCAGCATACAACTACATTAGGCAAATTTGAAAATGCATGAATGGATGGACAAATGCAAACATTATTTAGACAATTTGGACAGATTTTAACGTTATTTGGGTAAATCCTGGTTAATAGGATACATTTTTTTAGAAATAAACAATGACAACATACAAATTTAAACTATTTTTAATAATCCAATTATGCTATGCACTATTTTAATGATAGGGATGCTGAAACAACTAATCTGAAGAATCGTGAAAATTCACTGCCCTGAATGCTGTTTTTTTTTTAAGTATTCCGTTGGACACCATTGCGCATTTGTGCAGATGCCTCAAATGTGTCTGACTAGTATTGACAATAGGCTGTCATTTTCAATTCACTTATTAGCACACCAACGCTCGCATGTGTTTGTTAAAAATAAAGTTCAAATGTATGTCCAAAGAAGGTAACTCAACACCTTAAGAGAGGCGAGACACAGAAGCCATCTCCAAGAGATCTGCATACACTTAACGCCAGTGGCCCTGTGTCGTTTGTGTCATCGGGGTGCACATTTGGGTGCCTTTTACTCGACAATACATATTTGTTTACACAGAGAATCAATCCACTATTATAAATAAAATAACATACACACCACTGTTTCAACAATTTTCCTTTGTAACTTTTTTTTTCCTTTCATAAAACATCGCAATAGTGCGTATGCATCCCAGTCAAATAACATGATGTGAACATATGGTAACGTGTATTCCCGAAATCTGTATGGACACTGTGGAAAAACCAGTAGAAAAATTTGCAAACTGACAAAATGTTTAGTGCCGAGTAATAAAGAATGATTTCGTTATCAAAGAGGCTTGAAGTCTGTTTAAAGGCTTGGAATCTTACCTCTGTAATGTTAAGTTCTAGTCAAAGACTGCTGCTGCTATCTTAGACTATAAAACGTAGGCGTCCCGCTGCTACTCTCGGGAGGACCACTGGAACTGTTAGTCAGACGGCAGTAAAATGTGTAAGTACAGAAATAAGTACTCTGCTGGAAAAAAGGCAAAGCACAGTGGCTTTGGTACATGCTCTGGTTCTTTAAAGGAGTCAAGAAAAAAAAACAATATTCCACAGTTCATTCGCGGCCCGTTGTTACGTTTGAAGGTCGGCTCTCTGGGGAGGGCGGTAGTCACCTCGTATCTTTGACGTCATTGCCGTCGGCGGCCGGTCCATCCGTTTGGCGGCTTTTTTGTTTGTTTGTTTTCGCTTTGACACGGAGCTCTTCTCTGTTTTCGAGGAGATTCACACTTTGCATATTCAGGCAGGTAAATCCAGTTTTGGTGTCTTATGATGGGAGGATAGCGGTTGTGTTAAAGCTCCTGTCGGTGTCGCCAAAAAACCTTGCGACCGGCGTTAAAACAGGCGCGTCGCCGTTTTGAAAGAGGAGCCTCCTCGTCCAAGTGGTAAGGTTGAACCCGGCCAGCGCCGCCGCTCGGCTAGCGGCTCAAGGGGAGCTGAGGCAGAGCCATGGCTTGGTGGGGCAGACTCTGCGCGGTGAGAACTGAGAAAGGATGGCCTGGAAAAACATAAGTAAATAAACAAAGCCAATTAATTAACATTATTCCTTTAAAAGCATTAATAAACTGTAAGGTTTCAGTGTCAGTATGTATCTATGAAAACTGCAAATGGAGACAAAGCCTAACTAAAATAAAAAATCGGGAGTGGTCTCCCTTAGACTTTCTCCTATACTCAGCTATGGGGATGGATATTTGAAGAGTAAACCGTAAGACCATGATTATATTATGTACATTAAAGAACCAGCAACATCAAATCAAATGAAATTAATAACATATTGAACAACTATTATAAAAGTAAAATGGAATAAATCGGACTCTGCAGCTGCATGAATAAAAGAATTACCACTTCCGGTTAGCGGAAATATCTCAAAAGTTGATAGCTACATTTTGTACCTAATAATTGTAGTACTAGGGTGTTGTACCGTGTTAGCCATTATAAGTGTAGTGAGAAGTCAAGTAAAATGACACCTTTTATTGACTAATTAAAAAGATTATAATGTACAAGCAAGGGCCTGAGTTGCCTGGAAAGCTTGTACAGTATATTGTAACCTTTTTAGTTAGCCAATAAAAGGTGTCATTTTGCTTGACATCTCAGTACCTAATACTTGCATGCAAAATTTGGTTGACCTAAGTAGTACTAGGGTGTTGTACCGTGTTAGCCATTATGAATGTAGAGAAAAGCCAAGCAAAATGACACCTCTTATTGGCTAACTAGAAAGATTACAATATGCAAGCTTTCGAGGCAACTCAGGCCCCTTCTTGTTTACATCTTGCCTGAAGAAGGGGCCTGAGTTGCCTCGAAAGCTTGCATATTGTAATCTTTCTAGTTAGCCAATAAAAGGTGTCATTTTGCTTGGCTTTTCTCTACGTTGACCTAAGTGAAAGTGTACTCGAGTGATAGTGTTTACATACAGACACAGACATAATTCCAAAAATGGTATTTTCAGACTCGGGGAGGTCTAAAACATCGAGATTCATCAAAATCTCGAGATTGAATTTTTGGACGATTACAATAGTTTCTCTATACTTTGTATACGGGAAAGTAAACATTGGGGTAATGGAAACCACTGCCAACCCAGATAACCGTGACTGAAGACCACACTGCCTTCCTTACATTAGTGATGGAAGATACTATTGATTTTCTTTTCAATCCGATTCCGGGTGATACTGAGGCAGTATTGCCAATACCATTACTGATGCAGCCAGAGTATCATCTTGCAAGAATGGTTAATCTTCAATAAAAACTTATAGTATGTGTGGACATCAGAAAGTCACATTTTAAAGACTTTACATTAGTAGACTATTACATATAGTGCCAAAGATTAGACATTTTTGCTTGTTTATTAATAGAAATTAGTAAACATGTTCAGTTCATGAAAAACAACAAGTGTTAGGGTTACATTTTTTCTCAAAGAACACATTAAAGGTGTTGCTCAAAAAATAACATTTTTATTTTTTTATTGTAAAATGTGCAAAACGCTAGCAGTACTCAGTCAGAAGTGTAAAAGGTATAATGGTGATGTAATTACCAAGCGAGCGTCACTTTCGGATTCATCAGAATCACTTTCGGTTTCACTGCCCATTTCAATTGCACTGCCTGAAGACAGACTCCCTTCGTCATCGCTGTTGATGTTAGGCTTGTCAACATCACTGCCCATATCAATGTCAAGAGTGTGCAACACTTGGGCTGCTGAAAAACTTTTTTTACAAGACGCCATTATTACTAGGCATGCCTACAGGTAAGAGGAGAAGATGCTCTTATAACGTTGCTCGGATAATGCTCAGGACTACCGCTTTTAGCATTGTTTGTACAGCCAGAGTGAAGTAAACCTAATATCGAGCAATCATTTTGTTTTTTATGGACATAATAAACATAGAAAGTTTGAAAATGTGTTCTAAGTATGTCCATTCATCAAGCTATAAATGTAATATACTCCTCAATAAAAACAGACATTGATTTTTTTCTGTTCAAACTATTACAACACCCCTACATCAGTTACATTACTAACGTTACCTGTGTACTGCCTGACTTTCTGGAAGGCTTCTTTAAGAGTAGACTACAGCCCTTTAGCAACAATGCCAGGCTTTTTAGCTTGAGTGTCTGTGTTGTCTCCTGATTGCCTCTGTTGTAACTCCTTGTGCTTGGCAATGTGACTGACTTCCTTGTTGTTTTACCAGGTTTGTGCTGTTGCTGCAGTAAGGTATGGTCTTATAAACATATTACATTTTGCTTCATTTTTGTTTAGTGGAGTAAAATAACTCTGAACAAGCTTTGCTTTCTTTCTGCCATTGCCTCATATACACAGTCCCACTGTTTTGGCTGGAGGATTGCAGCACTGCCAGGGCAAATACAGGACAATGAAAAGCATAGAAGGAAAAATAGCTCCCGTTTTACAAAATATAACACGTTTAATAATCATGCTGTCACCATCAAATGATTTTTAAAAATAATTTCTAATGAACTTGCATATTATCGAAAATGTGTAGTATCGATACTTTTAATGTGAACATCGATGTTTAAATTAAAAGGTCAGGATTGGAAGCATCGATACTTTAGTAGCCATCTGCCCATCCCTACCTTACATCATCGTGAATATATGTGATACTATTATAATGGCAGTTGCAGGGTTGCCAGGTTCTTAATAAATGACTTTAAGAATTTGCCCAAACAAACTGCCCAATACCAGCGGTAGACTAAATTAAACACTGGAAAGCAGGTGGGGCAGTGTCAGAGCGAGAGGGTTAAGCACATACCATCAATGCTGGGTAGGTGTAGGGGGTTTGTGTCTCCTGTCCTCGACCCCATCCTCTCAGAGATATTTCAGAGTGATAGAATAGGTGTATACCATCACACAATGGGAAGCAACAATTTATTTCTTGTATAGTCCAACATCTCACAAGGAATGCCTTAATACGCTTTAACAGACCCTGTTTCTTTTAACAGCTCCCAGCTTTGACTCTTCTTTGACAAGAAAAAAACTACCCAAAAGACTTGTAGGGAAAAAGATGTAAAAAAATCTTGGGAAAGGCAGTTCAAAGAGAGAGAGAGAGAGACCCTTCCAGTTAGGGTGGTCATGCAGTGGGTAGCAAAAATGGGGCAAATACAATACACAAAGTAGAACACAAGTAATCCTCTTCACAGAGCTGGATGGCCGATTATCATGGCCACCTCAGAAATACAAAACAACAGTACCAGATACTTTTGTTCTTGCACAGGTATGTTTAAAATTATAAACGGGTGCAGACTTTTAAAAAAGAGGGCGGAGCAGATTTTAATAAACATAGCCAAGCAGTATTTAGAAGAGAGCACTGCATTTTTTGGAAAACGCCTGCCAGAAATAAAAATCATATGCTGGAAATGATGTCACACATATTCTACTAAACAGTGAATGCTTTTACACTAGTGTTATTAAGAAATAAAGGCACATATTTGTTATGTTTTGATTTAATATGCTTTGCAGACCCTGTTCATTCTGTACTTTAAGGAATATTTTGCATTATTGCACCTAAACTACATTCCAAAAAATGAACAGCTGTTCTGCTTACATGTAATAAAGAAGCTTTAAATGACTTAAAGAGTAATGAGTATAAAACTTCAAATTTTTAAAAGAAAGTCTTTATATGAATTAAAACCTTAAAACCAACTAAATAAAAGACAAAAAATTAGGCATTTTAGGAATTTCTCTCCATAAAGCAGGAGTACGTAACCAAGACATTTTATGATCACGACCCTTAGTTTCCTTCTGTGCCCCAGTCTGTCAGCTATCATTGTACCAAGTTTAGATTACATATTCCATAGTATTGTAAATTTTATACCATTTGGCACAATATTTCCCCCTTTTTGAAAACATTATGACCCTTTTAGGAAACATTTATTCTCTTGCACCTAAGCAATTTCTTGAAACAAGTATTGAAGTTACAGGTATAGTTTTATTTTGTTATATTATCACTCTGAAGCAACAAGTAAACAATTTGTAACTATGTATGTATAATTATGTCCTCGTCCAAACCTTCACTTTAAAATTATTTTTCATCTAGTCCTTGAAATAGTTTTTGTATTCCACTAGACATAGAGAAATCTTACACTTTTGCACAACAGATTGGGGTTTTCACACATCTTCACCTGCCTTCTGTTCAATGAAACTGCGAGCGGTGGCGTGACATATTTCAGTGACATTCGATTGGGTGGTGGGGTTCTCCTTGTGATACTGCAAGGGGCGGCATGACATAGTGCAATACAAATACATTCAGTCAAAGGCCAACAACGTTCAATCAAAGGGGTTTGGGGGTCATTACATGAAACTTTGAACGGGTACAGCATTGTAGTACTTCACCAGTACACTAAGAAGTTGAAAATCACTACTTAGAAAACTAACATTGGGAGAACAAGTAACAGACTGTGTCTGGATATGGTAATTGAACCCATGACGTTTGGACTGTAAAACTGCAGCCTCAACATTTCAAAGTTATATTAAACATTACTTACAACCCAAATGCAGCATCCTTTAGCAAACGTGACATTCTCAGTAGAGTCAAAACTGTGACTCAAGGTCTTCATATTCCATATCACTAGCATTCTGGAACTTTTTTAGGACTTCCTCAGTTTTCCTAGCACAAATTTCACGTTATATTGCAGGTCAACAAAACAATCCACATGCATCCTCACAGAACCTTGACCATAAAAATGTGTAAAGATTTAGCTATCGCTTATCTATATATATAATTCTCTAAGCCGCCGCCAGAGCAGGCAAGACACCCATGAAAGCACACAGGAAGGAGCCACGCTCACACCCATGAAAGCACGCAGGAAGGAGCCACTGCCACCAACTCTAAGACCATTGGATACGACGAAAACTCGCAGAGCCACGCCCACCAACTCGGACGCGACGCCTTGGAAAACACGCCATCATTTCTGTTTGTCTGTGCTACAGTTCACATGCAGCTCTGAGCCACGTTGACTTTTCGGTTACGACGCACAACCGCGTGCAACATCGCAAACAGTTTCACACGTTACATACAGCAATTCGCATCCGCGACAAACATGCATCTTCTTAGATGGTCCTGCAGGAACACGGAAAACGTTTCCCCGCCCACCAACACTTTTTATTCCCCGGCCCGCGTCCACCGCATCTGCAACAAACATGCGTCTTCTTAGATGGTCCTGCAGGAACACGTAAAACGTTTCCCAGCCCACCAAAGCAGGACCATGTAAGAAGAGGCATGTTTGTCACGGATGTGAATTGCTGAATGCAGCGTCTAAAACAGTTTGCAAGGGGTATCCCATGGGATCCTTAAAACAATCCTTTAAAATTGAGGTTAAAACACAATGAAGGAAGCAGTCTTTAAAAACCAATAAGCCCTGTGTCTCTGTTTCATTAGCGTCTCACCTGCTTCACCGATGCAGGCCCTGCAACAGTCGAGACGCTCTCTCAGCAGCTGACCTTCTCTGTGCCTGACTCCACTATAGGCTGCAACAAAATTATGAAAGTACGGGCGCATTTGTTTCACACAAGCTGTGTGTGTGGGTGGGTTGGTGTTAGTTAGTTAATTAGTTACTCAAAGGATTTCAAGATTTAATATGCACAAGCGGTAACCCTGCAAAAGCAGCCTAAACCAGAAAAGACGGCTGGCAAAAAGTGGCCGACAAATTAAACGCGTGTGCATTGTACTTACTGAAAGCAGAATTACGGATTTTGCAAATGTTAATTTTTTCCCTCTGCTTAAAAAACATTTAAAAAGCGGCGTGATTATGCGGCGTATACTACACCGCGGGTTGGTATGCAGCGTGTAAAACAGTTTGTTTGTCGCAGATAATTTGCCTTTTACTATTACACAAAGACAATTTCCTGTTAATACTTCGTTACATTGATATAGCGGTGTTCTCAGTATTCAAAGCGCTATCCACACAGGGAGGAACTGGGAAGCGAAACCACAATCTTCCACAGTCTTCTTACTGCAAAGCAGCAGCACTACTACAGCGCCACAAGGCAGTTAAAGAATACACCGGGCTCGATTTTGTTTTCACTTCTGTTTACAGAAGTAAAGTGGCTTATTACATTACAGATGTTTCACATGTTCATTTTTCCCCCTGTGCTTAAAAGACATTAAAAAAGTGTTTCTCAACTGTGACTCCGGAACATCTCAGTACGCAAGCTATATTAGGCGTCAACAACGAAGACTCGCTACACCTTAATCTACAAGTACTGACACTTATCCCTACCGACGAAGTAACTTTCATCAGTGTGGCCTTCTTCGTCACAGACGATCCCGCTTTCAGTCACGGACAATTATATGTTGCTCTCTCCAGAGGTCTATCTTTTCATTCACTCACAGTTGGACAACTGTGTCATTCAAGAAGTGTTCACGAATCAATACATAATTATGCAGCGTATGCTACGCCGCAGGTTGGCTAGTGCAATATATTTCCTGGCTTTTACATACAAATGTCCAATCATAAATAACTATACATCTTTGGAAAGATCTGAAATTCAGGTATCCAATTGTAATGAGCCTTTCACTGTATGTGGCTCGACATAGGTGGGATTGTTGATAAAAGCAGTTTCATTGAGCTGCATAGCTACAAGATCAGGTGATATTTTTAAATCCGTTGTGCATGGAAAAAAATGGTTTGGGCATGACTCCTTATTTTTCTTGAAATTGTGTGTGATTTTGAAAAGACTGAAAATGTCTGTTTGCATTTCCATGCCCCTTAAACTAATGAAAACAGATCTTTTTCTTTCCAACCTAATGACAGGAAAATGTCACACACCCTTCTTCACTTAAAATGTAAAACATGTCAATTTCACAAATAGTTACAGTTCATTCAACCAATGACCAGTCACATCTATTGCTACCCAATTATTGATAAAATTGGGCAGTGCAGTGGGAATTGTTCAATCATGGCCGATAAAATAACCTGTCTGAAAAAGAAAAGCACAAATGGGTCTTAAAGTGCAAAGGTAGGAAACTCAATTACTGTTGTAAACAGTAGAAAAATACAAATATATTTTTAAAAACAGAAACAATTTTATCAGAATGGGAAGATATTCCCGATTTCAAACAACTTATCGCTTCTGTTGAGACAATATGAAGGTTAAAGCCTGTGGCATAGCTGGTAAGTTTTTCTTATTTCACTGCAACATTTATAATAAACTATTAACCTATTAGAAATATTTATGCATTTGGTGGCATATTTTTGAAAATGATGGGCCTGTTATGAACAAAATGCGTTTTATGCACCAGGATGTTTGGAATTGCATTGCTTGGGTTTAGCTGTGCCATATCTTCAGATAAGGGAAAAAAAAAGTTAAACTTTTTGTCCATGCTGACCAAGAAAGAGGGTATGAGATACTACGTCTCTGTGACACACCTGATGATGGCACTACAGCCAAAACATTGGGCCTCTTTGCTTGTTCAGTATGGAAATAACATTTTAACTTTTTTTCATGTTGCAGATGGACAGAGCATTTAACTGTTGCCGCACCCACTACACAACGAAACAGCTCGGAATCCTGGTTTGCAACCACCCCAGGCAGACACACGGTCCAGTCCCACCCTCCAGAAATTACCCTCTATCTGCCGCAGCCAGGTGTTACATGGGTGTCCCTTTGGCCTGGTCCAGCCACTTGGGTCCTCTTCAATGAGGATTCTGCAAGCCGGATCTCCCTCACGGAATCGCGCCACATGGCCGTAGTACTGTAACTGACGCTCCCTCACAATGCAAGTAATGTGCCTCAATCAGGACTCTATGAGGAACCATTCATTTGACACAAAGTCAAACCAGCGGTACCCAAGGATTCTCCGAAGAGACACAGTACCAAAGGAGTCCAGTCTTTGTCTCAGGTCACTGGATAGCGTCCATGTCTAACAACCATATAGCAAGACAGGAAGCACCAGGGCTCTAAAGACTTGGACCCTCATCCTTTTGCATAGATATCGGGAGTGCCACACACTCCTTTCCAGTGACCTCATGAACCCTGTGCTTTCCCAATCCGTCCACTGACTTCATAGGAAGAGTCACCAGAGACATGAATGTCAGTGTTGAGATAAAAGAAAAGAAAAAAAGGATCAAGACACATAGCTAAATGGGCTTTCATAATAAGTTTTTTTTTTTTTTTTGCTATTGTTCGTCATATGCATTTAAAGAAATCCATTTAAAATTGTGAGCAGTACCCTTGGACATTAGCAATTTGGAAAAAATACTCTCAAAATGTAATTATCTGGCCTACTATTGCAAATTAAGGACCAGTTGGCCAATCAAAGGAGTGGTGTTCACAGATGTTTGCAGTTTGGGGGAAGGAAGGTGTATTTGGGAGACAATTTGCTTTCTTGACGAACCAATTTTGGGCTAGATTTTATAGGATTATGCAGGATTTTAACTGTATTTGGGCAATAAAGTGCCTGTCAAATCTCTTACCCCTGCTCAGCTGTGACATGCTGCTCGCCTTGTTATATATGTTTGCAAATCACATATTTTACTATTGCAAGAGAGCAGACAGAAAGGAAACTTATAATTTATTTGAAAGAAGACACCCTTGTGTATGTAAAAATAACCATTATTGCTTTTAAACTTGTGGGTTTATTGCAACATACACAAATAACTTTAAAATATGGCAGTGTCCCTACAGTAAGGATTGTAACATTTATAACTATATTGCCCTATCCTAGTTAAAGGTACCAGGGAAATTAACAATCATAATATGATGCTTGTTCATAAAATAGAAAAAAATCTTACTGGAAGTACCTATGTCTTGATGTGTTGTCCATAACATTCTGACAGCTTATACTGGGTAATAATTCTTTATTAATCTCTCACTTTGATCATTTGTATTCTAAATGCTAATGGAATCAGGAATGTTGTAGTTTGAAGTGTGAAAGTCTTGCTTGACCCTACCATGCTTTACCACATTAGCTTCACAATGTTTAATTTATTCATCTGTTTTCACAATTCAATATTTTCTACCACAAATAGCTTAGTCATTTCCATCTTCCTATTGGTGTTCGCCAATAATGCAGTATAGTTTTGACTTGTTGGCATTTCCCATTAGCCCATGCATAAAAACTACAGTGAAAGCTGCAGTGGCTGTGGATTTTCATTGTAGATATCAGAAGCTCAATTTTGCCTCTAGATAAACCTCTTGGGATACCTTATTTTTTGTCCTTGTTTTGGTCTTCATTGCAAATATTACCACATGTTTGTTGTCTTTTGGAGATCACTAATGTGCTTTTACTCTCGTCAGACCGCTTGTTTATAAAACATTCTTATAATATAATGTCAAATAATATATCTGTTGAGGATGACATGACAGTGCAGTGGTTAGTGCTATAGCTTTACAGGTCCAGCATCTTGGATTTAATTCCATGGCTATTTCCCATCTTATGCCCAGTGCTAAGGGGGAGGCTGTACCCCCAAGAGACCATGAATTGAATTAAAAATGTCTGAGAATGTTATTTACTATATAATATATTTTTGAGTAGTATTATAAATAAGTAAGAATGAGCTTTTATCATTCATGCTGCTATCTGCTAGTCAGAACCAGGCTACATTTTACCAAATAAATTATTTATATGAAATTGAACCAAGTAAACACAGCCCTGTCATCTTACAAACAATACAAATCATTCATGATATTTGAATTAGCTCTCCCAATGTTTTTTAATTGAAAGCAAAAATAGGCAACATTAGGAAAAGAGTCATCAGAGGCCCAGTGTTGCTTTTGATTATCATTTATCTGTAAAAATAAAAACTCTGCATTTACTGTGGCCATTTATTTTTTGATGTAATCTAGTTGGCTATTGTTTGGTACACTATTCATAAGATTAACTCTGGACAGAAAATACCACAATTACAACTATTTTTATTCTAGCTTAATTGTAACATCATTACTAACTGCATTTTGTTCGGTTATTCCTCCCAAGAATCTTTTTCTTGCATTATTAACCACATTTACTTTTTTTTAAAAAAATTCTTTTCTTTGTGGATAAACTCCAGTCCCTGGCATAAGACAGGAGCCAGGCATACACTGATCAAAGCAGCCCTCAGGCATGACATGAAGTAATGAAAGAATTAGCACTTCCTCCATTGATATTTGATGCAGTTACTCACTTTCAATATATCCGTGCAGAGCAACCATGCGGGCTCTCTCTGGACTGCTGAATGGCGAGTAATGAATGTCCTCTGGGAGTGAAGGAGGCATTCTAGACTGTGGAGGGCCTTGTGAAGGTCCACTGTGTTGGGGAGTGTGCTTTTTGTGTCTTGCTCTGCAGTTTTGAAACCACACCTACAAAAAAATCACTAATGTTAGCTCTTCTAATAGTCTCATACCTGCATTCACATGTGCCAAGTAAAGATATTTACCAGCAGTAAATCTATAAATTCATACATTAGGATTAAGTAATAGTGGAATTAATAAATAACATGAAATGAGAAGTTGAAACAATTTGCAAGTAGTTCTTCTTTTTCCTACAGGAATCAATGCATTCTCTAAGTAACACTGGCATGTATAACAACAACACTAATAAACAAAAAATGAAAAAACAACTGTGCCTGTCAGAAACTGACCTTTTGTAATTAAATGAAAAAAAGAAGAAAAAATGGTGTTAGAAAAAATCTTGAAGTATTCAGTGCAGGAGTGATGGAAAACAGCACAAATACATTCAGTGGTGGGAAATCTGAAAGGGCGTGATTCCCAAGAAATAACAAAGTGAGTGACTCATCTTCAATGTAAACTTAAGTGTTACCCACAAGCCCAAAACTCAATGTGTGGAGACTGAGAGAAGCAAAATCTGGTAATCTATATTCTTTATGGGAAGTTACTGTTAAAGCAGCACATATTAGGACGGCACAAAATGAAGTGTTTTTGGTTTTTGAACTATTGCGAAGGTAGCTGAAGAAAATAAGCTTAGACGTACTCTAAATAAAACATCCACACTTGTAGGGGCTTCTTTGATAAAACTGTTATGCTTCTCCAATGTAAAAAGCTTTTCTACTTGTTTATTTTTTAATCTTGAGCTCAGACACTCAAGTATGACATGAAATGCTGCAACTGAAAAGTGCTTGAAATACAATATGGCATCTGTTTGATTTTCAAATCTGTATCAATGCATTGGTAAGCCTTAATAGCACCATGCTCAAAGCAGTATGACCTGCGTTTGATTCCTAACTAAGGTCCTTTCCGTGTATGTTTTGTAAGTTCCCACCACATACTTGTGTATCTCCTCCCATAGTTCAAAGACACTTTGTTGGATTGATCGACAGCTCTAAATTAGCTGATTACAGGCAAGTGTAGGTATCATGGGCACACCCTACAATGAACAGTTATAAAATCTATGTCTGGTTATTCCCACAGTGCATTGCACTCTGCAACCCTGTATTGAAAAAAAACAGGTTTTGAAAATGTGTAGATTAGATACATTATATAATATAGTTGGCAGAGTGGTGGTGCCGTGGTTAGTGCTGCTGCGGCCCAATGGATCAAGTGTGTAAGATTCAAATCCCATGTCCAGGATATGCTTGGAAAATCCTTGACTAGTTTAAGAGTTTTGAGAATAATATAATTAGAGCCACAGTGGTGCACAAGTTAGTGGTACAGCCCACTTTAATCCCTGTCTATGTGGACATTATACTCTTGACTTTTGTCTGCATGAGTTTTTTTTTGGTTTCCACCCACATCTCAAAAGCATCCATGAAATATTATTTGATGGCTTTAAATTACTTTTGGTCGGTTTCTGTCTTGTGCCTAAAGCTCATTTGATAGGTTTGGGCTCCCTGTGATGTTAAAATTTCAGTAGCAACTCCAGATAGCATTTATGCTTCCAGGGATGACTTCCAGGCATTGCACAAGCAGCAGCCTTCTTACAGAAGCTCCATATGAAGTTTTATCTACTCAATAATTAAAGAGATAATATAGTATCATTAACAAAGGGATAAATTTCTATATCATTTTTTGTGATCAAATTTTAGTCTGTGTATCTCAGATAGAGACTTTGGCCCCCTGGCAAGTTTACATTGGATTAGGTATGTTTAAGAACTTTTAATATACAGTACTGATTACACAGAATGTCCCAAAAGACAAAAAATGCTTTAGATATTAGAAAAGCATGTAAATATAAAGGGATGGCAGTGTAGTTACACTACTGTATACCACTCACACTTTAGGATCATAGATTCATTATAAATAAAGTGGTCAGAAAACACATTGAAAAAATACACATTTTCACAGTTGACAAACATTCTGCCATGCCAGTTAAGCACTGTACAGTCTGTCTCTTCAAGTGTGTTAGTTGCTGTATTTGTGAGCACTGCAATAAAGTGGATTCTTGCCTTGCATCAGTTTTTTTTTGGATTAGGATAAACTTTTAGTGGAAAGGGGTAGGCATTTTTTGTTTTAATTGCTGCTAGTTTTTTTAAGTGTTATATTGACATTAGATACTTTAGTAATATCACCTTAAATTGTTATGATTTCAGTGCTATTTTAAGCCACTAATGAATAATGGGATTTTTAAAGGAAAAATCCAAATTATAAAATATAGATGTAAAAAATAGCCTGTGACATTAGCATAGACCATAGGCAATGATATAATGAGCATATTTGCCAAAAACAGTGAACATTTCTGATTTACTTTGAAGTGGTCACAGAGAAACATAAAAGAACCCAGGGTAATGTGTTCTTGAAGAAAATAAAAATTCTGCAGTTATTGTTGGAGATTTAAAGTCAAAGTCTGAAAGATCTTGGACAACCCATTCTAGGTGTGATCTAGACAAAAGTTTTTTTAAGTTGTTATTTGTAAGCACATATTTAATCTTATGGGAAACTCAATGGACCTGATCCACTTTCTTGCTTACTGAAATTATCAGCTATATAAAAAAAGCTTTCTTCTGCATATTTTACTCCTGTTACCTGTTAGAAACCTATGAGCATTATCACTAATGAACATTAGCTCATTTATGTGTCACCTCACCTGTATCACCCTTCTGCTGAGACCTGTCATATCTGCTAGTTTCTGCAGCGTTTGTGCATCAGGATTATTGTCTTGTGCAAACTGTGCCTGCATCACCTATAAGGCAAGGCAAAGAAATATTAGAATTAGGGGAAATCCTAATGCATACAACAGTTAAGGCCAGTTTTATGGTTTAGCACCTGAAGCTGCTCTGCCGTAAAGGAAGTGCGTGCTCTCTTGGCTGGCTTTGGTTGGCTGTCTTGCTCCGAGGGAAGGGCTCCTTCTAAAGTTATCCCACTTCCTAAAGTTTAAAAAAATAACAGTCATTACTTTCCCTCCTTTGATTTTTCCAACAACCACAAGCAGTAGAGTCTCATTTATCTTAATTTAAAATTGCAAAGGACAACAAAAGACTTTTATAAAAAAAAATACATAAAACTGAGAGCATTCATAATATTTTAAGCTCTGTAACATAAAAGGCATTTTATATAATAACTTTCATGGTAAACATAATGTGGACGCATTTTGCAACACAAATACTCTGAAATGCAAAAGGAATTCTATCATTTAACATATAAATAGGAATTTGTGGACAAGGAGAAATTTAGTGTGATAGCACAAATTGTGAAAATTATGTGTCATAAATAAAGGTGGGCTGGCTAAATGTCCCCTTGTGCAAAGTTTTTTTAGGCAGTTTAAAATTGTAACTAATGCCCAGCTGATTTCCGATTGTTGTTCATTGTTGTACTGAGCTTCAGATATGCTACTTCAAATGTGCATTTCATTGTTAAAGTTTCTAAGAATACTGCAGGAGTACTTTTTCCTCTGATTTTAATTTCATACTGCAACAGTGATAGAATTCTTTATGAAATGGCATTCATCTTAGTAAAGTCTTAATACTTTGTAATGTTAATGTTTCAGCTTTACACCAACATCTATAAATACAAACAAAACAGTACATTACATTTTGTCTTTTCATAATTACTTGAAGCAATTGGAAATGACTTAGCACCTTAAATTGTGCCTCCTCTAAAAATGTTGTTTCTAATAAACCACGAGGTAGTTCTACACTGAAGTATGAACTATAGTATGTATTATGTAATGTACAGGGTTAAACATTTTCACAATATAATAAAAAAAACAAATTTCAGAGTGCCCTGTTATGTGGTTGAAACTGTTTAGACACCTCCACAGTCTTACTCCCTCACTCTTACTATTTTTTGTACTCATGTGAAGGAATGTTTTCTTTGAACTTGTCAGGGGTCATGCTGTTTCAGTGGCTTCAGTGGGCCAAATCTATACAGCAGTCAACTATTGAATCTCACAGCCAGCATATTATTTAACTTTGATTAACCAACTGCAAAAATCAAGCTCAAAGAAAAAACGAAGTACATGTAATTTATGTGTGATGTAAAGATAGTCTATTCATGAATTTTCCAAACCTGTTTCCTCCATTACATGAGAGTGGTGTTGGAGCCTATCCCTTTAATACTGCACAAGTTACATACGTACATGTACTCACACTAACTTTTGTAAGACCGATATAAAGTTGACAGATTACCTAACATGCATGTCTTTGGATATTGAAGAAAATATGAGCACCCTATGAAAAACCTTAACCAACCAATGAGTCACCTTGTTGGCTGCTTATTGGTTTATTTATTTTAATAAATTACTAAGGTCAAAAGAAAGTCCAGCTGATCACAGGTAATTCCACTAACACAATACATATCAGTAGTGACTCACCACACCACAATGCATTAAATGTGATTAATTGTTGGGCCATACTTGAACAGTGAAATATGGAGAACACTTTAAATCCTGTATAACTGGAATATCTATCCATACATCTATTTACCTGTATATCAACCACATTTTTCAGTATAGTATCACAGGGAAGTGGTGCCATTCATGGAAGTATCAGGTACAAGAAGACAGAAGGCAATCTTGAACAGATCAGTAACCCAAATTTTTTTCTAGAAACATATAAATGGGAATTTATTGCCAATGCATTTAATATTAATGTGTTTCTATGAGTAGATGAGTGGTTTGTGACTACACAAGTAATCATTGCAGAACATTTATTTGTAAATGGGTACCTTTAAAAAGTACTTAAATTAACAAATAAATGCCAGAGATTTTAACATTAGAATGGACATCTGTTTACGTATTTCTAGATTTGCAATGCTTAAAGTAAGAAAAGCATTTTGGTCACTACTACATTACTATAAACATAGTTGCCAAGAAGAGGTCACAAGGTGCATACCACTTTCTGCTGCACGCTTTAGGTTTTCCACCATAGTGTCATAGTGAATTCGGCAAAGCACCTTTTCCTCCACCAGACCAAACTCCTCTCCTGTGGACAGCTGTCTTTTGCAGGAAAAACAGGCAAAGCAGGCTAAGTGATAGGCATTTCCCCTGGCTCTTCTCACCCAGTCGCTGGCGTAAATCTGTCTGCCACATCGGGCACACTTGGTACCAAATCGACTGCAAGAATAAATAGAACATTTCCCAAGTTAGAGCATAGTTATTTCCTCATTTTTAAAAATAACCTAAGATTCTTATTTTTATTAATATTGATAACTGAAAATTAGTCATAGGCAGTGGCATATTCTTATACAGAGTTTTATTTGAAACTATACAGAGTTACAGTATATGTATGAATATCCATCCATTTTCCAACTTGCTTAGCCCAATACAGAGTTGCAGGAAGCCACAGTTTACCCTGCAGGCAATGCATTTAAGGCTGAAGTCAACCCAGATGGTACACAAATCTGTTGCAGGATACATTCCTGTACTTACTCACATTCAGTTATTCAGGACAATTTAAAGTTATGGTTTATCCTAACATACATGTCTTTTGAATGTGGAATGATAACCAGAGCATCCTGGAGCAGACCTACAGAAACACAGGAAGAATAGAACATGCATATTCCATGTACACACATGCCAAGGCAAGAATCATATCTTGAATTGCCAAAGTATGAAAAGGAAGTATGGATGTAAGATAAAGATAAATAAAATATTTCTAATGTTAACTAAATATAAAATTGCATTCCATGCAGGGTTGGTTTCTGCCTGATGCTACAGAGATGTTTTCTAGTTCTAACAACTCTATAATAACACATTAAGTAGATCAGTTTGTGAATGAATGAAAGAATGGATGGATGTAAACTGTTTTTTAAAATCTGACAACCCTAACACATACCTAATACTATTAAAGGTTCTGTTGTCTTTGTGACATACACCAGTAAAGCAACTAAGTAACTAATTCTTTAGCATGAGTTAGTGAAGTCATGCTAAATTTTGCTGTTTTAGGTATATAGTGCTATTGTCTACTATGATTCTGATCTACCTGTTAATAAGTTTGGTCTTTGTGAATAGTAACCTTATTACAACATTCTGTGCAAGTGTGCTTGTTGTTTTCAAGCGATCTTGCTGTCATGCTCTATGATTCTCCTCAAATGCCTTTGTGCAAGTGGAGTTTCAACTGGCAGTGCTGCCTAAATTCAGCACTTCTGTTTATAAGATCCTTCTCTCTGCAGCTTTCAACTGTTTAAGTGATTAGTACGATGCTCTGCTCATTGTAAAATCACTCGCCATTTCTCATAACAGTTGATTATACTGAGATGTTAGCACTCAGACTCCGAGCTGATTAATTTAAAATTAATATGATAGCAAATTTTATTTTCTCCAGTGACAAAATGTTTGATTCTTGGCTTGGTCACTGGGCATTGTGTGGAGTGTGCATGCTCTTCATGTGGTTTTTGCCAGGTATTTGCATTTCATTTCAAGTTCCAGAGACATGTACGGTCTATTATTTGGTGAATCTGTATAAAGCGAGTTTCATTGTATATGAGTGTGCAGTGTGGTAGAGAGGCATTCTGTCCAGTTTTGGTTCCAGTCTTGCAAACAATTGTGCCCAGATTTGTTCTAGCTTCTGACCACTTTGTCATAATAAAAAAAAATAGTTTAGAGAATAATAGAAAGTTGAAGGTTATGCAGTTGTTTACAGCCGACTGGGACACAAGCATTATAACAATTAAAAAACTTTCAGGTTATAATTTCTTTTGTTGCCACTTTTTAAGTTGAGAAATTTTTTTCTGTACTGAAAAATATCCAGTTAAAATCAGTTAGCAGTCCTAAAACAACTCCACTGCATATACTGTTATGTCATACCTTGTTATGCAAAAAATTACCTGCTATCACACAAGTGCAGGAAAGTGCTCAAGAAGATGAGTACAGTTGGCTAATTTTTGTTTCAGTGTCCCTTTAACCTCTTCAGATGTTAAGTACAGGATATTCCCTAATGGAATTTAAAGCCGGTTTATTGTCATGTGTGCATAGTACAATGAAATTAATACTTACATGTCTATTCAAAACAGTTGACACAAACACATGGTAAATAAATAAATAGTATAATTAGCATGCAATTTTAATTTTAATAATACAATTTTGGAATTTTAGTACTTTATGTTTTAATTAGGATATACAAACATTTTTTAGGTTTATTTTTTCAGGAAATAGGTGTACTCTGTTCATAGGTTTTTCCATATAAAGATGTACACCAAAAGATTGTCATTCCAAGAAGTCTTGTTCTAACACAGGAGTTCTCAGACTCGGTCCTGTGGCTGCAGGTTTTTGTTCCAACCAGCTTCTGTTTTTAATTGGACTCCTGGGCTAATCAGGTGAACTGTTATTTCCCAGATTCCCTGTTTCAGGAACAATATAGAAATTAGAAAACTAAGTTTGGTAAAAAATATATATATATTAAAATGTATTAAGCAGTTATATGGGAATAATGTATTTTATTCTTTTTAACAATATTTTCATCTTAATTTTCATTCTACTTTTTTAAGTGTTCTAATTGTTTAATTAATACATTATTTACTAATTTGTGGGTCTGATGCTAAAGTAGTAGCAGCCTTTCATGATTCAGTGTTGTTTGCCTGGATGTCTACTCTACTCATTTTTAATTGTCATTATTAAGATACAACGAAGGAGGCAAACTACACAGAGAAAGGACAACATATTTTGAAAAGAGAGTTAAGCATTTAAATCCATAGGAAAAACAGAAATG